>NC_092214.1:30704915-30748624 GCF_043381705.1 Parasteatoda tepidariorum | reverse complement strand
TTATTAATAGTGTTAAAAATAGAATTGGTGCAAGGAAGTTTTAAATTTGAAAAGTGTATAGTACATAAACAATAAGTTTTAATAGTTTTAAGTAATATAATATTCATTCATACCTTTTCCAGTACTTCTACATTCAGACACATTCCTTACTATCAAAAGTGTAATTTGTGACTGATCATTTCCTACTAAATCACAGCTCGTATCATTCGGAAGTTTCTAATATAAATACCAGCTTTTACTTATCACAATTCAGAATTTTTGTGATCTTTAGATTAAATATGATGCTATATATAAATATGATGTTTACAATGTCCAAGTAAAAATTTAGGATGCATGTAAATAAATAAAAAAAAATTCACTGGCCACTTAAATTTTATATTTTAAAGCGTTCTTGCAGTTCATAATTGTAAAATATCTAATCTAATTCTTGTTTTCAATAAGACTTGCACTTATGCTTTTAAATAATCTGCACATAAGTTGAAGTAATTAATAATTAATTAAGTTTGAAGACACTGAACTCCTATGCATAGTTTAAAGTAATTTGTAATTAAAGTTATATTCACACTTTTTGAAACTTTTTTAAGGGTCAAAACGCATTTAATTTTGATTAAAATTGTTTAAAAATAATGGCGAGAGGAAAGGGGAGAAAATTTCAAATTGTTTCGGAAAAGGAACTTAAAATATTATTTAAAATATTTTCTTCTAAATTTCTATTTTGTTTTGAAAAGCTTTATTAATACTATTTCTTGAGGTGAAATGGAGGAATCTCTATTTAATTTATTAAGAAGAATTACAAAATAAAATATATCAAAACAATCGCCTTACCCCGAGGCCAGGTAGCGGAATTTCTGACGGTATTTCCAATTGGATAATTTCAGCTACTTTAATTAATAAAATAAAACGCTATCGAAATGTTTTACAAATTGAGTGTGTTCTTAAAAATCTTAGGAAAATTTAAAAATGTAAGTTTTCAAAATAATGATCACTTGTAATTTATTTATTGATAACCTCATTTCGAATATTTTGTTTCTCTAAAAAGAAATAAAAACAATGAAAGGTAACAAGTGGGAATTTCTCATTTTAAAAATGCCAAGAATTTTTCTCCAGAATAAAGGGTGATGCTTCAAATAAACTTATGGATTCAATTGTAAGTAATTTTTCTAGTTTGAAGTAACCCAAAGGTATTAAAAAAATTAAAACTTGTTGTCAAGAGTGGAACTTTCAGTATGTTCAATAAAATAAATCAAATATTCATTGTTGCAAATATAAATTAGGTGCTGGTAAAAAAAAAAAGTTTTTCATAGTTTTTTTATTCAGGCTTTAGCTTAACATTTATTTAGTTTGTCTATTTCAACTTGCTCTAGCTTAAAATTTGATTGTAAAATGGTCTCTTAAAAAATTATTTAAAAAGTTAATGTTTCAATTCAAATACTAAATTTTTAATCTATCGATTTAAATTTACAAATTATATAGAACTCACAATGAAGATAAATGAAGATAAAAAAGGAAAATATAAATTGTCTATAAGTTATTTTATCTTTAAAAACTGCTTCATTTAATTTGTTACTATTCAATATTTCCTCGTATTACCGCAACTTAAATAAATTTAATATAATATTCATTATATTTTTATTATATTTTTGGTATATTTTTATTGCATTTTTTATTATATTTTTATTATACTTTTTAATATTTTTTATAATAAAAAGAATAGTAAAAATTTTATAAAATAAAAAATATGAAAAACTGATTATAAAAAATAAATAAAATACAAAATAAAATAATTAACATGAATATAGGAATATAATAAAGTGCTTGAAGTAAATTTATCATTATTTAATTTACTGTCATTATTTCAACGTTTATTACGTTCAAAATCTTAAGCAAAATTGTCAAAATATATTTTATGAAAAAAAATGAATGATTTTGTTATTAAAATAAAAGAGAAAACTAATATTGCAAATTGCTTCTCTTGTAGAGTCTATAACTGCATAACAATTACATCAAAATAAACGTTGTTCTCTAGTTACTATATTTTGGCATATTACAAATTCGATCTATTCAATCCCATTTTAAGGCCATTACTGATAACTAAACTGTAATTGTATAGCAACAAGATTTCATTAATAACTCTTTAACAAGTGTAACACCATAAAAGAGATAGTTTTATTTAATACTACGCTCGTTAAATAATGGTTTGGACTAAAATTGTTATACTATGCACGAAATTTATTTTTTGATAAAGACCTTCCCTTATAAACGTGCATGGGGCTTTAAATTCTCTGTAAAGCTTCTCAAATGCGCAAGTTGACGAACAGCAAAAGAGAAAAGTCCCCACGGGCCTTGTCTGAGAAAACAGACCATTTATCATTTTCATAGGACAGCGTCGATCAAGATACATTGGCCTAAATCCAACTAGAGAAAAGATAGATTTTTTGGAAGCAGGGATTGTAAAATGACGTCTGTGGCGGACACCAGGCTAATTGAAAGCAGTTGTACTGAAATTAATGTACTAGACAGTCCCTCTGCACCCGTCCGAGCAAAAGCTGTAGGACGTTTTTCTTTTGCAGCAAGTGTAAAAGAATGCGAGAGATTTTTGGAAAAAGTAGCGGAGAGACAATAGAAACTGATGGGAATTTTCCATGGAATATTCGGGATTATGTTATCAGTGTAAATAATTGAGATATTTTTTTAGGGGGGGGGGAAGATGTTTTAGAGTTTGGGATATAGAGATAATGGAGTTTTAAATGAGAAAAGCAGTTGCTTGGCGTGGTTTGTGCCTATGAATTTTGTTCACATAGTAAAACATAGTTGAAACATTTTAGAGGTGTTAGTTAATTATTGGAATTTGACGGTACATACCTTTACATTGAATGTTTAATGTATACAATATCTTAAAAATAGTATTCATGACTAATTGGTTTTATCGTGGATGTTGCTTGAATTCTATATGATTATTAATAGTGTTAAAAATAAAAGTTATCACTGTCTAATGAATTGTAGGGGAGATTTTTTTGAAAAAGAAACAGTTTTATTGATACTAATGAAAAACCATTTTTAAATCAAGAGCATTATTCAATCAGGATTATTTACTCATGATCAAAGCTATTAATTAAAGTTAAAAATATTGTTTTTGGATGTAAATAGAATGAAAGTATGTCTGTTTTTATAAAAAAATTTTTTGGTTAGTAATATTTTTAAGGTATATGAATATTCCAATAAAAAAAGGTCCGGTTATGCAACTTGTCGGCATAGAGTCCGGTTGTACAAAAGTTTGACTCTAGTTTCAAATTTGCTAATTTATTGATAAGAAAGTTCAAATAGGGTTTATGACCATTTTTTTCTGATTTTAAAGAAGTGATAAGAACTTAAAGGAGCGACTTAAACTTTTTTTGAAATATGCAGAAAGATTTTACTTCCTTTTAAACTTAAAAATGCGATTTAAGCTTTTATTTTAATATAAAGAGGAGATTCAACCTTCTCTTTAATTTAAAAAGGCTATTGAATAATTTTTTTAACTTAAAAAGGCTATTTAACTTTAAAAAAATTACATAACCTCCTTTTTTTAACTTAAAGAGACTATTAAAATGTTTATTTTTCTACGTAATACTTTTCTTTACAGTTTGGCGTTTAGACAAGTTTTTAGATAGGAGGATTATCTTAGATAGACGGTAAAAAAAATTTCAATGAACTTGCGAATTGTTTTGTATAAAATCAGTCGTAAAGTGTTTAAATTTTAGAGCAAAAAAGCAAAATGAAAGAACAGTCATTTTTGAACAAATTTATAAAATGATATGATAATATATAGTAGCATTTTAAATTAAAAGTTTTCTTTGAGAAAAGTCTTAAGTGTTGAGACATTTCATTCCACACTCTTCAACTAAAATTTTCTGTCTTTTTTGATAGATAAAAGAGAGTTTTTCGTTTTTTTCGCATACAGGTTAGTTTAACTTATAATAGAAACGTATCATTTTATATTCATCTATAAGTAGATTCGGAGAAAATAATTTGATTTCTCCTTCAAAAATCTGAAATTCCTTTCTTTTGCCCTGGAAAAGACCTAAATGAAATTTTTGCATCCCTTTTTAGGAACATAAGGACGTTGTTTAAATTTGGCTTCTGAAATATTCATCTCACTTGACTTTTAAAGTAAATTAGGTTCTCAATGATAGGATTACGAATCAGATTCCTAAAGAATCAATTTTCAAAAGCGAATTTAATAAGCATTCAAATTATTGCAAATTGAAAGAAACACGAAATAATTTTTTAATGTTTAATATTCATTTTTGAAACATTGTAGCAATAAAAAATATAATAATTCACGAAAATACAGATGATATTTTAAGAAGATGCATATTTCTTTATTATCCAGAAGAGACTTAAAAACTTAAAATTATAAGGCTATGGGAGAAGAGAAAAAGTTT
Source organism: Parasteatoda tepidariorum (assembly GCF_043381705.1). Classification (NCBI taxonomy): domain Eukaryota; kingdom Metazoa; phylum Arthropoda; class Arachnida; order Araneae; family Theridiidae; genus Parasteatoda; species Parasteatoda tepidariorum. Next base: position 30,744,200 of record NC_092214.1, on the reverse strand, counting down.
AAAACTTTTTGTTAGAAAAATATTTACGTAATATTTTAAATGTTTTCGTATTAGTTCTCAATTGTTAATATTTTTTTGAAGCATTAAATTTTTTTTTGAAATTTATATCCTTCATTTTTAATTCTTCTAAAAATATTTTTTTATTATTAAGAATTCATTGTTTACTTTCAAAAAATATTACTACCTAAATGTGCTTACCTCATATAGCATTTGAAAAAAACAAAACAAAAAAAACATAAAAGTTTAAATTGCATATTCTAGAACATTCTTTATTATTGATATTTTTTTATTGCCAAAGTAACTGATATTCAAATATCTTTTCTGTTCTAAAATTCCGACATTTAATATTAATAATATAGTTAAATATTATAGTCTAATATCATTAATATAATTTAATATTCTAATATCTAATAATGAAATCTAATGTTCTAATATCCAATCTTGTATAATTGAACGATTTTTTTACTTCAAAATTATGTTGTTCAAATGTTGTAAAATAAATTTACATATTTTTAGGGCATTATACGAACTCATAATAGAAGGTGCAATCTACCGATTATACGGTTCATTATAAACAATTTATATGCAATAAACTACTGTTATTTATATTACGATCTGTTGATTTCAGAAATGTTTTTTTTCAGAATTACCCAGTTATGTTTTTAGCTACCTATTTCAGTTAACCTAGTTAGAACACCTAGTTATGTTTTTTTTTACTTATGATAATTCATATTCCAAGAACAAAATCAAAAATTTTGAAAAACAAGTTGAAGATTGAAAGTATTCTATACTCTCAGAAAAAATAGTTTAGCGTTCACTCTCAGAAGTTCTCACTTTTGACGATTCAGCAATCTTTGAGTAGCTCTTCATTAGATTTGAGAATCATTTCGTCATGAAATCATCTGATTTGTGACTAAGCTCGAACTCTCTAATCTGACGTAAATATTTCCTCAACTTGAAACCTCATCGCAGTGCCTTGTGGAAGATAGTTATCTAGAATGACGAAAGTAGAATAAAAACTAGACTAACAAAAATGAAGTGATATAGTAAGCGGATCATCTTGTGTTTTGGGAAAGGAGTTGGCCTCGTACCTAGATGATTCGGGGTTCGAATCCTGCTTTAAGCATGGATGCAATTTATCTTTCTGTCCTATCTGTTTTTTTTTTCACAAGTATAGTGGCCACGATAAAGTGATTATTAAAAAAGGGGGATACATTGGGCACTTTGAAGTTTTTTGAAGGAGGAGGGGATAGAATAACAAAATATTTATTTAATTTTGACAGAATTCAATTCCCCCAAAAAGTGACGGTAGTTATTTAATTATTTAGACGAAATTTTGACTGGTAGCATATATCACTAAACGGTTTCGTCGAAAACGAAGAAATCTTCGTGATCTTAGAGTTCGCCTTTTTTACAGAGCTGAACTTTAATATCAGTAACTTGAACCAAAATATCGTTAAAATCAGTTGTAACAATAATAAGTTGATAAAAAGTGTTGTGATTTTATTCAATTTGGGGGAAGGGGATCGCATTATGATATAATTAAGTTAGGGGAGAAAAACTTTTACAATAGTTTTGTTTAACTTCACAATTTTTTAAGGTTCAGGAAAATTTAAATAATACTATGGTTAACACTGATCCAAAATTTCTAAAATTATACATTATAACTACAAATCACCAACTAACATTAGAGGAAACAAGAAGTAAGATTTTTGGAAATGTTATCGATTATAAGAAATGGCTTTAATTTCTAACTTTTGAATTTTTTTCCCTAGCTTAGTCTTATACAAAGTTAATTACGATAAAATATTACAGCAATTAAAAACTTAAGTAAAGTTCATATATAGATAAATTATACAATTTTGACTTGACAATCTGTTACCATCAGACATAAAAATATTTAAGTACTTTTTACAGTCAAACGAGTTATCTTTAATTTTAAATTTCCAGTAATTTCTCTAGAAATTAATTTTCCTAATTTCTTTTTGACTTCACTAATTTCCAAAGCAGGACAAAACATAAAATAAAGGAGCAATCATTCTGTTTTCTAATTAAAAACAGAGTTTAGTATACAGATGTACGAAAATAACACATTTTTTTTCCTAACATGAGTATTGTAACTAAAGCATTTGCCAAACAAGCTTATGCTTTGGTCTTTAAGTAGAGTTCTTTAAAGAAGCAGAGTATTGAGAATTGAACATTTCCTATTAAATGCTAATCGTTATTATGATGGATAATGGCAATTATCCAGAGGGCCTCTAAACGAGAGGCCATTAGATAACATTTAGCCATAAGTGACAGCGTGTGTTTAGGGTTCAGCATTTGTCACAAATAGTAGAAGGCGGACTGAGAATAGGGCATTAAAATCTGAATCCGGATGTCCTTAGCCCAGAGTGAGCGATTAACGCCTTAGTTAGAAATTATGAGTCATTAAACATATATCGCTTTGTCTATAATTGTTCTTTGAAAGGGTTTTCTTTAAGGTATATATCCGGATATTCTAATAATTTTTTATATTATGCATGATTTTTTTAATATTTAATTTAATGTGTAGTTTAAGAAAATAATTAATATATAAGAATGCCTTAGAGTCAGAATTTACCTACCCGGCTTCCCATGTTAACGTACAGAGGATATAAATTGCCTATTTATTTTGTTATTAAATAATATTTTGGAGCATTTTTTGTTACATTTTATTCATTACAACGTATTGTATAGAACATAGTTATCAAATTTTAATTTTTAATGCGTGAAGTATATTTAAATATTTTCAAAGCTACAATAGTTTTTTTTTATAGTAGTGATTTGGCAAGGTGTAAAAAATGTTCAAAACTATAAATTATAGAAATTCGATAAATGAATTCCATGAAATATATTTTTATAAATAAAAAATAGTGAAATGTTTTAAATCATTTTATTGTATGCATAAACTGAAAAAGAATGAGCTGAAATGCTCTTCTTGTTTAAATAAAAATGAAAATAAGATGTAAATGAACATTGAAAATAGTTATCAGTTCAATATTAAATAACTTATTAATTAATTGGCTATAAATTAATTGGATATAAATTTTTTTACAGGGCTTCGTAACTGATAATGCGGTCCCAACTTTCGGAACCCCTGTGATCTTTTCACAGAATCCAAGGGTTCCGCGGAAAATAATTTGCGAACAACTGTTCTAAACTACTAAATAATGACTTAATAATTAGAGAGTTGGTATCTATATAATTTCCATTGCTTAACATGGAACAATAGGAAAAAAACTGATTCCAGGGCACCCTTAAAAGGGAACAAACGCAAAAAAATTTCTGAAAATTCGTGCAAAACCCCAATATTTTGGTTCAATAAAAGGTTGAATCCCCCAACCGAATATTTACTCTGCATAGAAATGAAATGAAATTTCTCAATTTTTTAGTTTACTAATTTATATAAGTTCATAAAGTTTAAATTTTAGTTCGAAATGTTTCTTGATTAATTCAATTATTTTAATTCATATTTATTGATAAATTTAAAGTTATGAAAATTTAAGTCACTTCTCTTGATTGATTCTTTAATATAAGTCAAAGTGTTACATTATGCATTCCTCAAAGTTAATGCTAGAGAAATTTTTTTATATGTACCAGTTTAGAGAGATTTAGCAATTTCTATTTTTATACAAACAAAATAACCCCTTTCCTACACACATCTAACCCTTTTGCATTCCAGCGAATTTCGAACATCAACAAAAAATCTATCTATCTTTCTATATCTATCTATCTATATCTATATATATATAAGACACCTTACAACAGATGATTTCTTTGACCACAGACGGAAAACATTACTTCTGGGTATTATTGACCTTGTGACTTACATGTTTTATTTCCTTTTTAGCAAATTTTGATTCATTAGTCGTGAGCCTGATGATTGAAGAAATATCACTGCTATATGACTGATTCTGTTCCTGAAAATTTGCTGATTCACTTAACCAGTAAGTTTACAAAACAGTGAGGACTGTATTATTAATTTTATAATGTTAAGCAATGTGGAATTTTTCCTGAAAGTACATATTGATACGCTTAAAAAGGAAAAATGGGCCAATCATCTACTTTAAGTTTCAGTAAATTTTCGCGATATTTTTCAATCTGCAAAACTATTAAAATAAATACCAAGGTTAAACACAACCTACTGTTAGGTTTGATCTTCTGTTGTAGTTTGGGTTTGAGTTTCTGTTGTAGTAAAGAGTGCTGCGAATTTCTGTGATAGTTAGGCTAAAGACGCATTATATTTTCTGACGGCGTAAACATTGTTTCATTTCCAAATGCACTAGCTATATGAAAACAAAATACTCGGTAACCACAGTTTTGGTTCATAAAAATTTTGCAAAATTCAGTTAAAAAAAAAATCCAGTATTTCAGAGAAAAAAATTCTATTTTTTTTTCCTGATTTTGTTGTTAATAAAAAAATACCAACACAAATTTCTATGACACAATAAATAACAAATAAATAAACAAACTAGGTCTATGTTTTTGGCTTATTTTTGAAGAAAAAAAAAAAGATAAGGTAAAAGATAAGAAAATCAGTTGTTCTGAAGACACTGTGTTGAAAATGAGTGAATGTACACTCGAGAAAGACAATAAATATATTACATAATTTTTCAGCACACAATACATGTTCATCAAAAATCATAAATTATATTTTAGATGATTTCAATTTCAGATACAACTCCTTTTTTGCATTTAAAAGATAATTTAACTAAGTAAAAAAAAGTAGAATTACATTTTTACGTTTGAAATTTGAAACCCAAATAGTAAAAATCTAATTATGAAGACAAATTGTATTGTTTTTAACATAAAATTCAGTTTTTTACTAACTATGACTCTATTTTATTAAATTCTAAAGGTTACAAAACTTTCTTAACAAATCTTTTCATTATAGTAATTAGGTATTTCGCTTTTGTGTTATTTTGCATAAATAGAATGTTTGTTATTATATGACGAATCTTTATATGTAAGTATCTGGTAAAAAATGTTAACATATTCCTCAAAACAAAAGCACTTTGATTTCTACCAAAAAAAAAAAAAAAAAACTCCAACTCATTGATAAACTATTTCAAATGCACGTCTTTTCGTCCGAAAATAATTTTTAATTTGTTTACAGGAAACCAAATAATTGACAAATTAAATCCTCTTTCTTGTTTTTATAACGAAACATACTTGCTTGAAATAAATAATTTCTACTTTGTTACGAAAAGCGAAAGAGCCAGATTGAATTTTTGTGATTCCTAATTAACATTTGGTTAATTGGCATAAAAATTAGTATATGTTTGAATAACTTCGTCTATACAAATGGTTTCCTCAGTGGCAAACAAAACCTGCAACAATTGAAAACGTAAATCTTTTCGCATACTCTGAAAGTTGTTTCAAATGCAACATTGCCGCAGAGGTTGAGCTTTTCAAATCGAAATAAAAAAAAAAATTCTTCATTTTTCGCTCGGAGGTTGTTTTGTTTTCATGGCTGCGCAAACAATGAAAATGAATACGCAGAGATGAAAATTGAGTGATGTCTCTGTATATCTTATGAAATTAGTTAGATATATTCAAAATTGAACAGGATAAATTGGATATAAAGTTTTTTTCGCTTTTCTATATACATTTCAGGTAAAAATTTCTTTCGAATGTATTGATATGACATTTTATTCTTTACATTCTGTTGTTATGATGGCAAAGTTTTCATCGCAAAATATAATAAAGTTATTCTCAGAGGCTGCAGTTTTAGTGTTTCTATTCAAAATAAGATTGAATAAATAAATAAGAAACTATGCTTAATACGACAAACATTTCATTTACTTACAGCATCATCGATTTATAGTTGTTAATGAAATGAAAACTTTAAGAAAATTAATAATGTTATATATAAAAGGAAACGAAATACCGTATACTCATTATAATTCGTGAAATGTGTGTTTCTTTATGCTAAATTTAAAGATATAAAGAATCCCTGAATTTAAGCATTTAAATATTTATTTCTAATAATTGTCAGACGAATCGCATTATAAACTTTGAATTTTAGATGACGAATCAAATTTTTTATCCTATTTATTATGTTAATGAAATTCATATAAGACAGCGCTGCTGCAAACCTTACTATTCTAAGAGGAGAAAATTAAAAATTTTGCTAGATACAAATATTTTTAAGCTTGTTTTTAATTTTTGTTTAAAGAATACAGATACTGTTAATATATGCATGTTTAATACTCACCTTCAGAAAATAACTGCGAAATTGTGATATAAACAAAGTAAAGGCTGTGAAATTAATTAAAATATATGGTATTTTTCTTTTAAAAGGCGAAATTCTTTGGAATGCAATCAACGAGGAATTCTTGTTTGAAGGGCATTTATACCAAAAATTTTATAAGGAGTTAAATTGATGGCGCAAAACTTTTTTTTAACTTTCAAATGCCAAAGACAAGGCCAATTTTGCCTCATTTTTATTTATTATTTACATTTTTGCATGTATTGTTTGCTTCATGTTTGGCTCTTGCTTCTCACAAACCATAATGCTGGTATAAATTACCTTCAGGGTACAATGCATAATTGACTAGAAAACTATTATTATAATGCTAAACTTGCATGATTTTAGTGGTTTTTCATTTGACTTAATTCAAAAGTTCTTCTGAGTTAGTTTTAAATTTACAAGAACAAAATGTTGTACTGTTTTCCACCAAATTCACTAAACGGGGCTGCAAGAAATTGAGAATTAAAAATTTAATTTTTGCTTTTTGTACTTTTCAGTACTGGTCACAATGACATCTAAAAATCATACAAGGCACCAAATATTAAGTGAAATTAATTTAAAACTGGAAATCTCAGCACTTTTGGGCTGCTGACTCTTAAATATTAGTTCTTAAAAATTTTGATTTTTTGTATTTTTTGCTTTCATTTTTTTCAGTATTTTATTGTAAGGAAGAATGAGAACTGATTTTCTGCGCCACTTATTTGAGTATATTAATCGAGAGTTTAACGCGTGGAAGCAAGGAATAGAATGACAGTTGAACGAAAATAAAAAATTACCCTGTTGGAAATGTTGGAGTAAGTTTAAACTTAATATCGTTCACATTTGCCGCGCTTGTCATATGGTGCTATGTTGAAACATATTATCGTACTTCTTAAACTTGATTGAATGATACTTTGGCTCAAATTGAGCGAGAACATGGTTTAGTTTCAAATATTATTAATTTTACCGCAAATTAAATCAGTATTATGTTTCGAGGTATGGATATTATGGGTCAACATTGAACAGATGTTTTTGAGATAGTATAATATCCTGAGAAAATATGCTACTCAGGACGTTACTGAAACTGAATCAAATTTTAATCCATAGACACCATTAAACAAGCATTGTATATTCAATAATTATTAATAAATCTAACCACAATAATTTTAAATTGTATATTTTAAAATTTTCAAGAAATATGTTAATATTTTCAATAAAAAAATTTTTTTATTTTCGGAAAGTGCGCAAAAATATATTCGATTTAATTCAGAACAAATCGCAAGAGATAATTAAAAATTTTTGTTTTTGAAAATATGATATTAGTATNACTTGGGTATAATAATATTAATATAATAATATTAATGTAATAATATATTACCACTGTAGCAAAACTTTTCTATTTCAGACTATCCGTGTGAATTAAATTAAAATCAATGCTGTATGAATGTAAATTATTACAATTTTATAGATAAGGTTTAGTGGGAAATATTGTTGGCTAGATCCATAATTAGCTATTCTTTCCGGAAAGTCGTGAAAAGAGATATCGTGACCATTCATCAAATTTAAATATAAAAACAATGGGTTCTCAGACTTTCTCTTTAATGGGTCAAGTAAATTTGATGAAAAGCTTATGTCGGTTAACATATGAAATTGAAGGAATAAAGTAAAAAAATTAAAAAGGAAAGTAAATTTTTTTTGGTGCAACATAGTTTTTATTTGTTCATTTTTCATTTCCCCGAAATTGTAGAATTATTGAACTATTAGAATTATTAAATTACTTATTATTAGAATTAACTAAAATATAAAGTAATGTTAATTAAAAAATTAAATAAAATGAAATAATTATAAATTCCTGATAAATAAAAATTTATTTATTATAAAGTAAACGTATAAGATTAAATTATATATATATATTTAAAGAAAATAGAAATTTCTACTGAATCGATTTTTCAGAGACAATTTCTAGCATTATATTTAGTATGGTTTTTAGTTATTATTTATGATTATTATTTAGTATGAGTTTTAGTTAGAAGTATAACTCTCTTAGGATTCTTGCGAGATCAATATTTTAGTAAACGTCACCTAACTCGAAAATTTACTTAAATTGTAAAATATTAATTTTGGTTACCTATTTTTTAAAAAGTCATATAAAAGATTTACACATCGTACAAATAGTTACATCACTTTGCTTTTACTTTCTTCTATCTGTAAATAGTATCGTAAAATATTTTACTCATAGTAAAAATAAAAAAAATTTTGCTCAAAAATATACATAAATTAACGACAAATACAAAGTAAAAACCATTTTATTTTAATTTCCTAATTTCGTCTTATCTTTGTTATTTTGTTTTTATTTTCTAATTTGTCTTAGCTCATTTTGTTAATTAATGTTGAAAATTTAATATCGATCAATAACTATGTACAATTATTTTTTATACTCTTATCATTTCTATGATAAGAGTATAAAGAAATTTGTACTTTATTATTTGACTTTTGTTATCTTATCATTATTATTTTACCCTTGTTATCTTTTTATTATTATCATCTTATTCCTATTATTTTATCCTTGTCATTTAATCTTTATTACCCTATATTTTTTACCTTATTTTTTCTTATTTTTATTCTTTATGTAATACTTTTTTATTTAATTACATCTTTATATTATTTTCATTATCGTATTAAATTAATTTATCTTTACTTCTCCAAGAAATAATAATCTACACTAAAAAGTTATTTCAATTTTAAAGTGCCTTCGATTGAGATACGAAAATTAGTTATCTTAATAAAATTGCAGTTAGCATTCATTATGTTAAAATGTCTTACGAATCTCATAATTAATTTAATAAGTATCACAAATGAGTATCAAATGAATTATCAGAGAGTAATAGGAACGAAGTTGATTGACAGGCCGTGTTGCAGTCTTAATGAAACTTAAAGTGGATGTTTACTTAAGAAGGAAGATCTTCAAATTCCTTCGTTTAATTGGAAAAGATTTCACATTAAGTGATCGTAATGCAAATAATTTGAATTAAATTTTAATATTTTTTTTTCTGTAGAATCAATTTCAGTTATTAGTTAAAGGAGTCAATAGGCTCAAAGTTAACTGAAAATTTCTCGAACCATTCGTTTATATTTTTAGTTTGAGGTAAGTATCGTCATATTTTTCTTGGCGCATTTTTATTTTTAAACGTTGATAAATTGTCAAACGGAGTATAAGGGAGCTATTATGAAATGTGTCGATTTTAATGTGTTAAGCTTTCCTGAAAGAAAGTTTATTCGAATGATGAATTTAGGTATGATAAATTTAATTCTATAGACATAAAGTTATTGGAATATTCCTTTGAGTTATGATTGTTTAGTGGAGTTAGTTTCTTTTTATTTTTGCTCCCCTTGAAAAACTTCACATTTCTTTTGGTATTCTGTTGATCCTCATAATGAGTATTTTGAAAATCCATTCAAATTTCTGTTTAGAACTGTGAGCATTCTGTTTTTCATTTCATAAAGTCATGACAGGGATTTGTTTTGGCTTTTACTCATTATTTTACTATAAAAAAGCTAATAAATATGACAGCAACTAACACATATTGCTTCATTATATGCTTTTATTATTATTACCACTTCTTAATATTGGTTTTAAGGATGAACCAAAAATAGTGAAAACGGTAAACAAATATGTTTATTATTTTAGTTCAAATATTTTTCTAAAGGGATTTCCTTTTGTTTGATAGTACTTTTCAGCAAAATATTTCGCATACCATGAAATTAGGTGATTTTTTAAAATAAATAAATGAATATTAAAAATTACATCAATTTCTGAGTTTTGCCAGGATCAATTTACACAAAATCGGCCTGTGTCTTAAAGTTTTTAGTAGACCAAAAAAAGTAATATAAAGATTTGCTCATATTTTGCTTGGTAATTTTTGAATTTGCATTAATTTTCTTTTTTTTAAATATATTTTTTGCTTCTAATTATTATTTTAATAAACAATAAGTCAAAATAATTTAAGTGAATGTTATTTCCTTTTTAAAGATGTCAGCGATTTTCTACATTGCTTTTGGATCCAGTTTTCTTTAATTAAATTAAAATAGAGCCTTATATAGGATTGAAAACTTTGTGAAGAAGTATTTTTTACAGAGAGTGGTTTTTAGGTTTAGGAATAATATATTTTACCGTTTTTTACGACAGTTTTCTCAATAAAAACTTAAAATATTAATGATTTAAGGTTTTATCATTAAAATAGAGTAGTTTCCATAGCAAACGCAGTTATAAATTTGTAAAAAAAGAAAAATGTTGCTAGTCTTCAAAACTATATTTGAAGCAATGTCTTCGCGTTGAATCTTAAAGATCAATGAAACTGATCTAAAACCAAGTGCGAAAGTGTTAGGAAGAAAAAGCACCTCACAAAAAAACGTTTCTTTGTATTCCGAGCACTTTTTAAAGTTGATTACCCGATTTACCCTCCAGCAGGAACGTAAAGAAAAAAAATCTCTTTCTTATGAAGTATTATTATCTAACCCTTTTTCTTTCAGATGTTGAAACTTGCTGTGTACAGGTAAGGCATCAGACAAAACGTTTGCAAGGGGTGCAGGGTGAAGAATTCAATATTTATTTATAGGTCTGAATTCAGAATAAGCAATTTTCTTTTTGGCAAATGTTTTTCCCTCAGAAAGAAACGAATCATAAAACGAAACCAGTACTAATATTTTCTTTACTCTTGCGTTACCCCGTTATTCCTGCATGATTTAAACTGGGATTTCAATAATATATTTATTACTCTAAAAGCAACAAAACATAAAAGTGATTTGACCCTAGCAGCAAAATAACTTGGGCCCTGATTGGACCGAATCTTGGCTCAACAAGGGTTCAAAGGGGCGTTATTTTTCCGATATTGGTCCTATGTAGAATTGTCCGATTCTCCCGATATTTTATATTCATTTTTCAGCCAATATAGGCTCAATTTTGGCTTCATGTAGGCCGATATTGGCCTTATATAGGACCAATATTGAAAATCTAGACATCCCAACATTTGTCCCTCGGTGCATGTTTATATAGGACCCTAATAGAGCTCATTTTGAGCCAAACTGGAGTCAAGATAAAATTGTTGCTAGGGAAGAGTTGTTTAAGAATTGTTCGAGTATATACAAATAAATATGAATGTTAATGACCATTAATAAATTTAAGATGTAAAAAGTGGTTTCTCTAAGTGAATATTTTTACAATATTTTAAAGTTGCGATTGTCACAAAAAAATGCATATACACAAAAAGAAACTTTATTTTCCTCTAATTTAAAGTAATTTATGTTGTAAGAATGGACGAAATTTATTTTATATTATAGGCGAAACTCAGTTATTTTATTTACTCACAATATTTTTTAAAAAATTGTTGAGAAATTAATATTTTTTAGAATTGTGTTTCTAATTATATCGCTCATGGGTTGCAATAGCGGCACAACTCAACAAATCAAGTTTTGAGATAAGTGGGTTTAAAGATTTCATTGCTAATGAAAATGCATAGGAAATGCTTCAGTTTGCTTAAACGAAGATTAATTTCAAGTTAAATTATGAGTTGTGCTAGTATTGCTGCTGAAAAGAATGTGTATTTTCTTATTAAACCTGTTCGTAGTCCAAATGCGTGTTTTTTGAGTTGTGCCACTATTGCAGCCCATGAGCGATATATTAAACTTATTCTAACTAACCTAGTTTTTTGTACATATTAGAAATATATGTATAGCATTTACATGTAACTTCTATTATTGTGTAAACCACGATGGCGCAAGTGATAAAGGCATTGAGTTGTACCGAAAATTACCGAGCTTTTTGGTGTTCTATAAAACCCGAAATGTTGTTGCTACCTAATGAGTTCAATCGTTACAATGGTTAATCGCAATTTTAATTATTGACTATTATGCATTTGATTAGTAGTATTGACAATAATGCAAAGTAATTAGTTGAATAGACAACTGCTCATTATTAGACTTAAAGGAACTGTTGAATTAAAAAAGAAAATAAATAATATGTAACAGCTAGATATTTAAAAGTGTAAATTTTTTGCGAGACTTGCTGGTTTATTAGTTAAGAAAGTTTAATTAATGGTGTCACAATGATTCAGTGGTTAACACACTGAGCTGTCATTGTGAAGAACTGGTTTTCGATAGAAGCTTGAAGTCCACCTAGCTTCAGATCGAAGGGTACTATCTTGTCTGGAAAGTAAAGGTGGCCTGTTCACATTGTCATGACTCATGGCTTTTGTCACGAAATTGGGAAGCCTTAACCTTCGTGATCCTCCTGGCATTACAACCGGCTGTTGCGCGATCGCTATGATATCAAATTACACTACTTGACATTTGACTTATGAGGAGTGCGGTATTAGGAATTAAAAATAAAAGTGATATGGCTGTTGAGAATTTACAAGTGTTAGTTTTTATGAGGTATGTTGTCTTATTAATGCTTTGAATTTATTAATCATCAATACATATTGTGCAAATCAATTTCTCTTACCAAATAAGATTTAACCTTAAAATTCCACTAGGTATAGAAAGCAATTAATTTAATTACAATTAATAAGAACGGATCAGTGGTTAAGGCACTTCAGTGCTACTGTGAAGTACTTTAGTTCAGTACCATCTTTGCGCATAGGCACATCGGGGCAGTGCCCTGTGCCCCTAGAGAATCTTGCTTTTTATTAATTGAAGTTTTCAAAAAAAAAACAAGAATAAACAAAATTGCCTTATATATTTTCTTAAAAATAAATATATTCCAATGTATAAAGTATATATTTTGTTTTTCTTTTTACGAACAGTGAAAGATTATCATGCAAACAATTTAAATACTTTATCAAAGGTAAGACTTAAAACGGCAGACGAAATCTATTTTTCTACTTTCCAATGAAGTTTTTATGTAGATTGAGCTTTCTATGGTAGTCAAAATGTGTTTAAATTTGTTAAAATTATTGCATATCTAAAAAATGCTTCATGTTATGTATGTGAAGCTTTTTTTTTTCAATTTTAAACAGTATGACATGTTGTGAGGGCTCAAAACAATTCTGTGACTGGAGGCTCTGTCTGATATTAAAACGGTCCTGCTAGGGTTCGATACCCGGTAGCTGCTCGAATCCCACTAAGCTTCTGATCAATGGGTATCAGTTTGTCTATTAAGTTAAAGTGGTCAGTGATGACTTCATTACCACCATCATGCTTTTGATTAAAGAACTGTGGAGCCTAATCGTCAATCTTCATCTCCTGCTCTACATTTGACTGTTCTAAAACTGTTTTTTAATTTTTTTTTTAAAATAAGGATAAATAAATAAAATATATTATGAAAGAAAACATTTCGAATTCCGCATGCAAAGCTTGGTATTAATGTAATAACATACATATATACATCGAAGAGCCATTACATTATGACCACCTTGCTAATAACATGTAGGACCACCTTTAGCCCTCAAAACTGCTAGCACCCGCCGTGGCATTGATTCCACAAGGTGCTGATAGGTAGTCTGAGGTATCTGGTACCAAGCTCTCACCAACTGGTCCTGCAATTCCCTCACATTGCGAGGGGGTAGCGTGGCAGCACGAATTTGATTTTCCAAGTGGGACCACAAATGCTCCATTGGATTAAGGTCAGGTGAATTTGGGAGCTAAGACATGACTTGAAAGTCAATGGAATGTTCCTCGACGATTCGACCCTTATAACATGATGCATTATCCTGTTGGTAAACACCGTCCCCCTCAGGAAACACTGTTGCCATGAATGGGTGAACCCGGACTGCAACTATGTTCAAGTAGCTTACAGACGTCAGGGATTGTTCTATGAGGATTATGGGTCCTAATGTGCCCCACGAAAGCATTGTTCCTGGGCTAGATGGAGGGCGGTCATAATGTAATGGCTCTTCGGTGTATATATATATATATATATATTACTGCTATATTTCGGTGTATATATTTCGGTGTATATATATTGAAGTAATGTAATGGCATATTCTCGCAATATGAAAGAAGCATTTAAACTTACAATATGTAGTTACGAGGCGAATTTCTTTAATCCTACTAAGGAATATTATATTCCTTTATTTTTAATTAGAGTTGTGATAACTTCCTTAATAAATCTCAGAAATTTGGTACAATAAAGCTCTAATTAGATGAGAAACTTTATATTTAAGATAATCCACATTAATATAAGGAAAACTATTTTACATTTACATTATTATAGTATTCAGAGTCATGCTTTCATTTAGTAGAAGGTCAAAGTTTTATCAAACAGCAAATAAGGAAATAACTGGTGTAAATGATACTCACAAAATCTTTAGGTCACGTTTTTTTAGGCAGGGAGTGTATCCATTCGTGTGAATGAAAGTAATAGTACAGTAACAGCAGACTACTCGTGTCGCTTTGCTTTAGAGTTGAACTTATAGAGGGAAATTTGGAGTCATTGCTTTTTTTTTCTTATCATCCTTTTTGTATCACAAAATTCTTATTTGCATATTATTCGCGTTTTTCATGTTGTTCATATATTACTTACATGTAACTACATTAAAATATGGATAAATGTATTTAAATTTACTGACTTTAGAATCCTATTTAACAAATACCCCATGTATCTTAAGAAAAGATGTTGATTCTGAGAATAAATTAGAACTTCTTACATCAGTGCTTCCCAAACTTATGACTTTGTGTACCCTTTCTAAATTTTTCGTAACGCTGTGCACCACTAATAAAAAATTAATGTATTTTTTACTATAAAAAAAATTGCACAAAAGTTAAATATCCCAACTGGCTGTTAACACCACTAATTATTAACTGTTAACTCAGCAAAAAATAGCCAATAGAAAAATACGCAATCGTAAATCTTCATGACTGGCTTTGTTTAGAAATGAAATATTTTCGTTTGTTGCAAGATATTTCGCATAAGAACGCGTGCCCCCGCTAAACTGTTCCCGTACCCATGGGGGAACGCGTACCACACTTTGGAAAACACTGTCTTATATAAATGCTTTAAAGATGCATATTTTGTTAGTAAAGTATGTCAAGTATTAATTATGAATAATTTATTCAAAATATGTATGCAGTTAGTATATTTATTTTATAGTTGTAAATTTTATTTTATTAAATGTACCCGAAATAGTTCTCTCATATGGCTAACTTGCAAAGGGGTTTTGGTGAACTGTTAAAAATATTTAAAAATTCATTCAACCTAACAGGTTCATTGAAATAGAGAAAAAATTAGCAAACACTGATGAGAATATTATGTGTATATAATTACGAAAAACAATTTATGCTATTTTTAGAATTCCATTGAATAAGACAATATTTAATACTTTTCCTTGTATTAAATAGTAAATTTGCATAGTTTTATTTTATTGCTGAAAATGCTTTTTAATTATGTTTTAAAAATATATATTTTTTAATATATAAATTTTTATAATGTGCAATATTTGAAAATCTATGAGTTTTAATAATGTATACGTTTTTAAAATTTATTAAATATTCTTAATAAAATATTTATGGTTAACATACTGTTTCACTTACTGGTGTATTATTATTATTGAAATTAAATTTATTTTCAAAAATTTTAAATTTTATACTATTTAATCAAATTAATCTAATGCATCCATAGTTTTTTTTTACTGTTTGCTTATTTAATTAATTTTCTAAATTTTTATTAATTTTTTTGGTGTTTTAATGTAACGTGGCATTTCTTTCTAAAAATTTTCTAAACTATATTGTTTCTAAAGAAAAATGGGTAACAGTAGTTTGAAAAGCTTTTTATAAAAAGTTCCACTAAGAACTTTTTTTCAATGCTGTTTATTTCTCTAAACATTTTTACTTTGCTTCAAAAAATGATTGCTGAAAGTCTGAAAGATTTAATGTTTTCAATTATGATCAGAAAACATCAAAAACTACTGTTTATAAATATTCAAAACAGTTCATCCCACACATTCATTGACATTGGTGTTTTAATTCGAAAGGGTTATTAAAAGCTTATAGTTGCCATGTTGCTTTTATTACTAATGATTACTTCTTATTAAATTTTAAATTTATTTTAGAAAATTTAAAACATAAAATTTTTGAACTAAATTAAATTAATACTTGCATAGTTTTTTGTTTTTTATATATTAAGCTTGAAATAATCACTGTTATTTTTTGTTTTTAATGTTACAAAATATTTTCTTCTATGAGTTTTCTAAATCCGCATGTTTTTTTCTAAGAAAATGTTAGAGAAATTTAAAAAGCTTTTCAATAAAAATGTTCAACTGAGGAACTATTATAACATTGTTATTTTTTCCCTATATATTTTTTTTTACTGTGCTTCAGGAAAATGGATGTTTAAACTTTGAGAGATTTGTTATTGTTATTTCCGGTCAGACAAACACAGAAAAGCTGTTGTTTACGAGTACTCAAAACAGTTCATCACACACATGTTATCACTGACATTTCTATTTGAAAGGGTTGAAGAAAAGAAAAAAACACCACAGCGGAAATTAGCTTTTTTGATGAGTTTTCAGTTTATAATTCATGGGTTGTTTTTGTTTATTTTTATGTATAGGATGATTTCGTTTTTATTTATTTCTCAAACGTTACAAGAATAGTTGCAAGCAAAGTTTTTGAATATATGATTTGGAGAATGGTTATGAATAAATAGATGAAAAATTATATTCATAATGTAGAATTGTAAGTAAAGCATTATTTGAATAATATATATCATGCTTGTTTAAATTTAGGATGAATATGTTATATTATTTAAATAATAAACATAATTTTATTAATAAAAATTTAAAAGGTTTGAAAAGTTTAATATTTGAAGGTTAAGGTATTTAGTTAGGATAAAGCAATAGTAAGAATTTTTATTTTTGGATATAAATGTATAGATTTACTGTTATCATCTACACGCATGCGCAAGATGAACACGAGTTAAATTTAAATCTGTAAGTTTTGAGGAAATAAATACAATATATTTCGGCCAAATTTTAGACTAGCTAGTATTTCTCATTATTAACAGAATAAAAAACGTTTCTGATATTTTAAAATTGATATTTCTATACGTTTTCAGGCCATTTGAACATTTATATATTGGAGTTTTGTACATAAATTTCTTCCTGCACGTACCATGCCATACTCTTTCTAACTCTTATACAAAATTAGATATTTTTGAATTTGACCAGCAACAATGCTTTTTTACCCCTCAGACATGAACCTTTATTTTCATGAACTAAAATAAATTTTAATTTTTATCATTTTTTTTTATCTGAGAGTAGGTCTAGAAAAATAACTGTATTTCTTGTTGAGGAGTTTTTATTTATTTAGAAATTATAAAAAATTATTAAGAAATATAGATTATTAGTTCCTACCCTCAAAAAGAAGTGACATGTATTTACTTTGTGAATAAAGTTTTCTTTTAAAATTTCTTGAAAGCCTTGAAGCTCTTTGAGCCTTTCTTTTAAATCAGGCTCAGATTTACGCAGACGACTCAAATAATTCGTTATTTACTTTTTTTAGGTTTGGATTATTATTGCAAATAAAAAACTTGCTTTGTTTTGCATACAAATTTTGATGGCTTGAAATCATACATGATGAAGAATTCGTTTAAATTAGTTTTTTTTTCAGTACAAAAGGAACGCTTTTAGTTGGTTTTTATATGGAACTAACTTCTCAATAAATGATCATATAGTTTAATTTTGGAACTAACTTTATGCATATAAATAGATAACTTTCGTTTCAATTTGAAGAAACAAGATGAAACTCTGTTAATTTAATTTTGCAGCTAATAAATAAATTTTTCCCTTCTTCATGCAACACAGCTTTATTTAAAATGACATTGAAAATTTGTATTTAGTCCCTTAATTTTATAAAAATATTATGCATCAACCTTCGGATAACAAATATTACCGACCAAGAATAGAATAAGCCAAATTGAGCACGAGCAAAAAATTTCCCTTTCAAATTAAGTCGTTATTCAGCCTAGTTTTATTGAAAAAAATTTGCTTCTCAAGGCGAAAAAAGTGTCATTGTTCCTGTAACCACGGTTTATGGTTTTTTGGCGATTTTCCAAACAGAATATTTCGTAAGAGAAATTGAGCACCTTATTAATAAAAAATGGCATGAAAGATTGGTATTATAAAGGAATACTAGTATATTATGCAAATTGGTAGACGATTTATAACGCGGAATTCACAACTTGGATATTTACGATAGAGTGATTAAAAGAAAAGTAAAAAATATCAACAGCATAAGCATTTTTATTCTATTTGCCTTGAATACGTAAGTGAAAAAAAATCTTTTCTAACATAATATGTAGGAAGTTATCAGTCAAGTTGTTTACGTTGGTATTTTACTTTCAAATTTATTTCTGTTATTTTTGAAAAACCCTGTGTATATAAAGTGTCACATTTTTATAATCGTATGACCAATTTTAACTGGAAAAAAGAGTCTATTGTGTCGGTTTATTACAGAAAGAGATGCTAAGTATACAATTAGTGACATTTTTAAGCTTTCTGTGTACTGTATTATTCAAGTTATTTTTGAAAAATAACGAATGCATCTGCGTATATAAAGTATTAAACTTTTATATTCGGATGATCTGGTGTAGCTCAAAAAAAGAGTTAATTTATAGTATTCGGTACTTCACATTCTAGGAATCAATCTTAAAGATTTGAGGTGATGACATTAAATATGCTAATTAATTAGAGCAGACGATATTTTAACTAATAAATCAGACACGAAAACGTACTTTCTCTGAGTAAAAATACCTTTTTTTCAATGGATTCTGATTTATGACCCCCAAAATACAGAATGTAGCCGCAATCATGGAAATATTGTTTCCAATAGTTTGGTCAGGAGAGTGCTTCAATGTTTGGAGCCCTTAATGTTACTTTTACTTTTTGCGTAATATCGAGAAATTTCTAAGCTGATTGGAACATTTTTACATACAATAGTAAAATTCGTTTATAAAAAGATAATTCCATGCAAAAAATTACTTTTACTAAATATTTATTATTGTTTATTTTTTATTTAACAATGGTTGAAAAGTTTTTGAATTGTAATGTATAAAATTTGAGCAAAATCAGTTGAATAGTTCATAAGAATTTGAATTTCAAAAATTTCAGATTGTTTCTTAAAATAACGAAATTTTAAAATTTGATTTCTCAGATTCGACCTATTTTGCTCAAATTTTGTATTTTACCTTATAAAATTATATTCTTTAAAATGATGCAAGAAGCTTGCACCTTATAATTCAAAATGTTTTCAACCATTCTTAAGCAAAATAATAAGTATTTACTATAAGTTATATTTTGCGTGGAATTATCCTTGGATACGAATTTTATAATTATGTGCAAAAATTTTTCAATTCGGTAAAAAAAGTTCTCAAGATATAGCTAAATATGCAAAAAGTAAAATTAACATTAACATTGAAGAGAACTTTGGAGCCCCCTCCTGACTAAACCTTTGGGACCATATTTCCCAGATTGCGACTACCCTCTATATTTCGGGGGTCCAAAATCCGAATCAGTCGAAAAAAAGTTATGGTTATTCAGAGAAAGTACATTTTTGTGTCTGATTTCGTACTTAATATATCGTCTGCACTTATTAATTAGCATATTCGAGATCACCCCTTTGAACCAGTACGATCGAGTCCTACGTGAAGATTCGATCATTAGATCAAAAGTTATTCAGGAAAATTTCGCTTTTTTTGCTCCCTGTACGTTGTTAAATGGGGAAAATTAATAGCTCACATCATTCTAACTTGTGAAAATAGTAATTTTAGCAATTTTTGTACTTTACTTTATTATTTTTATTATTTTATAAATTTTAAACTTTAATATAAAGATAAACATTAAGCTAGGCTCTTAATTATAAATATTTATTGTAAAATTATGTACATCTATCTCATTCTGAGTTATTTTTTATGGATATCAGTGTTTTGGAATGAACTTTAAAGCTCGATGTATCAAAGATCTAAATAAACTTATTTGAACTTTTCTTTTGAATTTCATAATTATTCATTCATCATAATTTCATCATAATTTCATAATCATATTAAATTCAACAACTCGAATTACAAAACTAATTAAATTTTGACTATCTGCTCTCAAATATTTCATAGGAAACAGAAGGTAATTAAAATATTTAAATAATTTGAAAATAAGTATTTACGTAAAAAGTAGCTTAACAGATAAAATTCGAAGTTAATTTTAGAAATTTAAAAGCATTTTTTAAAAAATTATGAAACCTCCCTACCTTTTTATGCATATATTTAAGATATTCCAACATTGCATACAGTATTCCATTTGCTCAAGCATTGACAAAATGAAATATTGTTGTTAGTTAAAAAAAATTGAAAATTATCATATTTTTTTTCATTTATTTTGTATATCTTAGTTAAACACAACGGATTCTATTTCCGACAGTTCGTAATTAAACCAAATACAATTACACTATAGCTTCCAAAGCAAACTTTCAAATTAGAAGCTGTACAGGGAACACGATAAATATAATTAAATTAGGATGCATTAATTATCGCTTCTGTTAGATATGTGTATCAAATGTACTTCATAGCTTTCGATTCCCGAGAGGTATACAAATTAGAATAATGTCAAGAAATTTGAAAGCCGCCTTGCTATCATATATTGTTTCAAAAAAAGATACTGAGTTTTGCGACTTTACGAATAATATTATAAAAGATAATTATTCTTTTCTAATTAATCAATATTTTTCTTATTTTTATTTAGAAATTAGAATTTGAAGAAACTTAAAATTAAAAACTATTGAAGAAATGGTATATAATTATAATTAGATATTATATGGATATATATTTGATTTAATTGCATACCACAACATTTTAGTAATCTAATTAGTAAATTAGAAATTTATATGAACGAAAGTATAATTTTTGTGACAAAAAATAGTTGTAATTACTTGTTGATTAATTTTTATGTCTAAATTAAATCAATGCCTGGCATAATAAATTTCAGAATTTGTTACATAGTCTGATTTAAAGACACAAAAAAATGCTTTGATTTTTCTTATAAAAACTTTTAAAAAGAATGATATTAGTTGTTAAAAATCGTGAAAGATTTACAGGTTTATTTTACACAGAAACGCTATTTCTTAAATTTGCTGAAAATTAAGAAGGACACAATGAAAATAATTACTTTAAAATATTTTTTAAGCATTTATTTAATTTGTTTAAAACTAAATATCTAACAATAGATTTATTAATAGTTTTTATAAAATTAGAGAGCCTTTTTTATAATAAAAATGATCAGGATCGATTTCTTTTTTTATATACAATAATTTGCAACACGCTGTTACAAAAATGAGGCTGTTAAAAAAATGATGTAAAGAAAAGAAAAGCGAAATACTTATTTATCTGCTTTTATTAATTTTTTTAATCTATTGATTCACTTTGATAATATTATTTATATTTATTACTCCACACTTATTTGCTTTTTAATTTTATCTTTGCTTATTTATTTTTATTGATTTCAATTAGAAAATAAAAAGTTACCTTCACCAGTTATATCACCAGTATAACAAGAACTTTTTTTCTATTATCTTAAAAACTGCAGTAAATAGTGAAATTAAAAAAAAAAAAACCCGTTTGAATTTATAATACGTGAGAAACGCGTTATAAAGAATTTATAACTGTATAGATACTGTAAGGGATTTAATTAAATATTCATTTGTAGCGAAGGAATTAGCCATTTATATGTTCAACTGACAAAAATATCAGTGAAACAAAAGCTTCAGTTTTTTTATACGACTTTAGGAACTATTTATTTCAAGTTAAAAAATAAAATGTTCGAAAAAACTGGTGCTTGAAAAAAGAAGAAATTGTAAAAGCGGGTAACTTAAGCAATACTATCCTTAAGCACATTATCACGGCTTCATCTGTAAGCGTTGGTATTATACTTTTAACCTGTTGATTATAAACCTTAAAAGGCCCCTTTCTATGAATTCATAAGATTTTCGGTTGCTAAAAAAAATCCAATTTTTTTTTTATGAAATCTTTACGAAGAAAAAAGTGCTCCTATGAACCCAATCTATGAATCATTCAGAAGGGGTTCTATACAAATTACAAGAAGATCTGAAGAGATTATGACTCAGAAGAAAGTTGAGATAGAGGGCGCGTTTGCTTACCACGCATCAAGTGGGACGGAGTTTGATTCGAAGTAGCTAAAAATTTAAAACTTAATTTAGATAGTTTAATGCGATTGAAAATTCATATAATTTAAGACTGCACTGTAAAAAATGTTTGTTACTTTCCTACAGAAGAAATTTCTGGTCTCTAAAACTACAGAAATTTATTGTTAAACTACATATCTGTTAAAGGAGACATTGTTCTGTTAACAAATAAAATCTGTAACCATTGATACGGATTCCATCTGTTCGGTGCCAATTTTTCAGTTCTGAATATGAAAAAGTTTGGTATAAAAGGGGCAACAAATAATTTTATACATTGAAACAAGTACCGACCGGCTTGCATGGTGGTCAATGAATTTACTTCTTACCAGGAAGATCCCGGGTTCGAATCCTGTTTCCCATTGCCAAACTAATCGAAGAAAATCTGCCGAAATTCTTTTAAGCGTTACGATATTGCAAAAAATGGACGGAACAATTTAAAAATTAATCAAAATTTTAGAAATCTTTTTCACTATGCAAACCAGAGGATATACAGTTACCTTCAAACCAAATTTCCTTGCCCTACCCTGACCTACGGAAAATATCTGGTGCGTACAAATATTCTCTGTAATGTTGTGTTACAGGAAGTTTTATCAATGTATTTTTATTTCCGTAGCATACGGATAATCTCTGGCAACTTTTCTACCAGGAATTTTCCGTAATGTAACAGAATTTTGTTTTAGAGTGTATTAATTTTCATTTATTTTGTAGGATGTGGAATAGCTAGTTGAAATTTTTGCGCAATAAATTTAAGTTTTTTTTTAGGATATTCTATACAATTATTTAAAAGGTTTAGCGATTTAAATCCTTTAGCTCACAAAGGATGTAAAAACATTTACCATTCAATGTACACTCTCAGAAAAATTGGTTCAGCCTTGAACCAAAATAAAAGAAAATTTTCTGCAACCTTAATGAGGTGCTAAATTAAATAACGTCTCCCTTCAAGATGAAACATAGTACTATGTAATCAAGTTTAAAAAGTATAACAATATGAATAAACTTATTAAGGGTGCAGCAAATATGTGAGATATTATGGTTCACATGCTTTAAAATTTCTGAAAGTAAATCAATTGTACCAAATATCGCGCAATCACAAAATGATATATGATTGAATGAAATCATAGTACAGGGAAATCTAAAAATTTTTTTTTTTAAAATTTAAATGGCATACCATTCATATTTATTGCGATTTTAATAACTCAATTATTGATGCTAAAAATTTGAAATTAAAAAAAAATTTACAACCATGCACTATAGTACTTTACAATCTAAACAATTGGTTAAATTAACGCAACGTTATTAAGCAACGCAATCGTAACGTTATTTATGGTCGAAGCTAAATCTTTAATTTTTTAAGCAAGGAGAGAGTCAAACCTGTTGACCATAAAACTGAGACCAACAAACCCCAAATACAGTTTACAACCTTCATTACGAAATAGTCTTCTGGCGTTAATTTCTTAGAGCAAAAAAAAAAATAGAGCCTAATGATTTTAAACTGTTTATACGGTTGGCGAGTTACATAAAATATGGTTTGGGGCTTAAGAAAAGAATTTGGTATGTACCAGACTTTAATCAAGCTTTATCGTAATCAAGATGGAGCTGTTTCACATGTGTAATAAAATTTGTGTCTCCCTGATTTCATCGTGGATGGCATTCCAATACTTCAAGACTTTTTTTTTCTGTCCCTCCAAAGCCAAGGGCAAGAATTCGGCCTAAGACTTTTAAATGGGGGTGAAGGGCTCTGAATGTAGTCATTATCCTACTCGTATGTGAACATTCTCCCCATGTTTTAAGGAATGTTTAATTCGCTGTCCAGAAAACAAGGTTAATGAGGGCAATAACTGCCACTAGGGCTCGTGTAAATTACGACACAGGAGAAAATTCGCAAGAATGTCTCATATACACATTTCTATTCCTCTTCAGAGTTAGTAATCAATCCGGAAAAAGCTTTTTCTTGTATGAGACTCATATAACATCTCAAATGGTGGAAATGACTGTTTTAGGAGTTAAGGAGAAATATTTCTAAACTGATCTGGATAAAGGGCTGTTTTTTTAGTGTAGTATCAATTTCGTTACAAGTAGTAGATAGAAACTTTTATTTGTTACAAAAAAATTTTGATGAGAGGCAAAAGAACAACAAAAAAAATAATAACCTTAATAATAGCTTGTTTTAAGAAAAAGAAAAATATTTTAAAAAAAATATATTGCACTACTATTTTTTCCTAAAAAGTACAAAAAACGCAAGATTTTAGTTTGTACGAGTATTTAATATATTTTTTTTCAATAGAAAATTCTTTTAATCATTTTTACTATTCTCATTTGATGTTTACGGAGATAATATTTTTAGAAATTTGAATCAAAAATCTTCTTTTGAAATAAATGTCATATAAAGATTTTATTATTTTTTGACTAAAAGGAATAGATTTTTTTTCGTTATTTATAATTATAAATTAAATAAAAGAACAATTAAAATTGCTAAAATATTTTTTTAGAAAAACCAGTTTATATATTTAGTTGTATTCCAGTTGTATTTTTAACCTCATTAGTAAATGGGGTTAAAAATAGCAATATTTAATCACAAAGTAACGCTAATGCTACAAAATGAATATCATTCTTTTAAGAGGCATTAATGAATGTTTTTTTGAAATAAATTTATATATGGCAATATTAATTAAATAAAGTTGCTAAAAATATATAGTACTTAAGAAAACGCAAATTTTAAAATTAATTTTGAAGAAATCGCTTGATTGGTTGTAAATAAGTAGAAACTGAAATTATTTATATAGATGGGCTTTTCAGATTAATTTAATTTTAAGTCTTTTTAAAAATATTTTTTTAGAAATCATATGCCATGAAAAACATGAAAATTCACAATAATTTTCGAATTTTTTAAAAGAAATCAGCTTACCGAGTTTTAAAACTTGCTTATTGTAATAATGTAAATTAGATGATTGCATAAAATAGATTTCCTTAGTGTATGTGTACTGATTAAATCCAAGAATCCGAGAGCATTTACATTGACTGTAAAAATAACGCGTAAATAAATATATGCAAACGTGTAAGAAAACATGCAAAAATCGTAGGTAAATATTTTGAAAAAAATATGCTTTTTTTTTTACCCTTGAAACATAAAATAGAGAACTAAGAAGTTTAAAATAAAAAAATAGTGTGCTTCATGATACAGACTTCGACAAATTTCATTAACGCTTTTTCTTAACGTTTTTTACATGATTAAGTTATTATTTAAGATATTATAGGATTTAGTATTGCATGAAATCGAGATATCGAAGTCAATAATTTTAGACAATTATTAAATAAAAAAGTTATACAAATAAATCATAATAAAATAGAAAACTTTTTTTGCAAATAAATTATAAAAAATTACATAAATATGTAATAAAAAATTAAATTAAAGAAGTTAGCAATAATTACAACTATAAAAATAATGTTCCGATTAATGATTAGTTCTATAAAATTTTTAAGTAGTGAATCTTTACTTGCATCACATCAGTATATAATACATTTCTTTCTTTTTTAAAACATTAAGATTTTTTTGAAAATTTTTAATATTTTTTTAGCCTATTTAAATCCATTTTAGAAAACTTTTTATTGTTAGTATGCTTTAAATGATATTAAATTAAATGAATTATATTTTGTTTTAGTCGGTAATATATTTTATTTAAACAATTTAAATGCTAGATTTAATCAATTTAAGAAGAAAAAAACATTTTGACAAAATGACATTTTCATGATCTAGTTACATTATTTTTACTGTTTTTACATAAGCTTTATTTACTTAAAATTACAATTATTTTTCTTGTAACTGTTGAAACTTCTTTAAAAATGTAGAAATAAATAAAATTTTCGAAATATTAGACTCGTTAGATACATGGTTTAAAGTTAGTTTCGTTGTACTTAGTGGATCAAAGAAAATGCTTCGTCTGCCCAGAAGAGAAATTATGCAATAGCACAAAATTCCTAAATATTAGAAACTTTGAACTAGCTGGATACGAAATGAAACATGATTCACAATGTTAAAGTCAAGCATATCACCAAAAACAGTTAGGTATATCTGTCTATATGTTTTAAACTACAGTCGCTGGCCAAATTATTAGGCGCACTTTAAGATTCTATGTAAAGTCTTAATTATCAGATTATACTATACAGCTTTATTGCTTTTTGGACCGGTGAAACCGGTTTACTCTTGTTTACGTACGTGTATCAATTGGTTAACATTGTATTGCAATACTTTATATGGAATACTTTTTTATTTAAACATACATGTAATGGGCTATTACTCAAAAGATTTTTTTTATATACTTCCTATTTGTATCTATTTTTAAACTCGTGCAAAACATGTAATTATTTGAAAATTTCAGTGCGTCTAATAATTTAGTCTAATTATTATTATATACTAATTTAATACCTGATATAAATATTCTATATTTATATTATATATCGTCTAATTTATCCAACCGTCGAATTATATATAGTCTAATTTAACAAACTGATGATCGAACGTAAACAAGTGCAAATTGGCTTCACCTGCATAAAAACTATAAAGCAGTATAGTATCATCTGATAATTAAGATTTACATAGAATCTTAAAGAGCGTCTAATAATTTGGCCAGGGACTATATATATTTCAAATTTCATTCATGGTTAGTACTTTTGTGATAATTTTTTTTAAAGTTTTACTGTGAGACAAAATAATAGTAATAGTGAAACGTTTTTCACTTCAATATGCAAAATAACTAAGAAATTAACAAAACAAAGCTCCATTGTGAAAATCCACGAAAATTCATTTGAAAAATAGAAAATAAAGAAAATCTTTAATAAAGAAAAGGAAAAGCAAAACTAATCTACAAGTTATGGAGAGAAAGCCAAAAGCTCGTCAAACTTTAAACATAGAAACAATATTTTTTTTAAAACTACGTTTTTCTTTTCTATTGGAATCGATTAAGGTTCAAGTGTTGCATCGTTGTATCCGTTCGAAAACACCATCTGGTCAAAATGACCGGAAGTATTGCGATCGGTTGAAAGGGTAAACGCCGATCATTTTGATTTACGAGTAAGATCGCAGAAATCTTTTCGGCTAATTGCGCAATCATATCTTTATTAACCTGTTTTGCCTGGTGATATGCAAGTCGTTGGAATATTTTACATAAATACTTACTTGAGTTTTATCGTTAACTTAGATTAAGAAAGATGATGTTTTAAAAGAAGCGATCGAAGTTAACTATATGACCCTCCAACTCTCTCCTTTCCTTCCCCAAATTTTCTGTCGCGCTCAGAAGAAAGATGGAGAGGAAAAAAGAAGTTTTGGAGCTTTGGGAGTTTTTGAAGGGGGGTGCTGAAGTTTTACTTCTTTTCTATATCGATCGTTTGCAGCGGGAGCGAGAAGATTTTCTTAATTGTCCTTTTTGTCGGTTTATCTGCTTTCGAAGATGCCATTAATTGGAATAGAAAGCGTTGCTGGGCTCAGAGGAGCATAAATTATAAGCCTTTCCGCTCTACCGCTTTTTTAGTCTCCTTTGGCGAAAAATGAAAATAGCCTAGAATTTCGAAGGCGCTCCCCGCCCCCTTTAAAGAGCGCCTGCATTTTTGATAGTTTCTTAAAGAGTAAAAAGAAGAAAATAAAATCTGGCAAGCAAGATAAACTAATCGATTTGGCTGTGAGCCTTACTTCTGTAAAGGAAACGTGTAAAAAAGGGGCTATCACGTGATCCCGCCTTTCTGCATTGCGTAAAGAATTTCTTTACACTAAAACTTCTAGCGCGTTGTAACCGGTGAATATAAAACTCAATAAAATCGTTCGACCGACAAGAGTTAATGTTGATGCGTTCGGGATGGTACTGGGATTACTTTTTAATGAGGACGCATGGGTTGTCTTTTGCAAATAAAACTTAACATCGTTGGTTTTATGTCGAAGGTTCAAATTTGGAGGAAATTTTCACTTTACTTTTGCTCCTATATAAATAAAAAAAATTAAAGTCAATAAACAAGATGGATTTCGCAGAATGTTTGGGCAATGAAATAAATCTGTATCGAAATGGAGCTCATCTGAAATTCATTGCAATCACTGCATTCTCGGGGTTAATGATATTCTCGTGTTATCGGGCCAGTAAAAATGTTTCCAAATACGGAGCATGTCAAAAAATGAAAATAGTTAAACCCATTCCGCTATTTTTCAGTATTTCTGAGTGAAAATTTTTATTGGGTTAAAGCCACCGACGTTTTTGAAGTTATCTATAATATTTTCATAACTATAATCGCATTTTTGTGGTTTTAATTTAATCCTTAAATTTTTTTTATTACTTTATCAAGTCAATGAATTCTTTTAATTTTTAAATTTTAATTGAACATTCGAAATTATAAAATTGAATTATAAAAAATAAGGTGAAAAGTTGAGTTATGTAAAAAGTGAAAAACAAAAACATCTGAGACGTTCCTTTCGGACATATTCTATTCTATATAATCGTAGGTAAATATTTTGAANATCTATCTATCTATCTATCTATCTATCTATCTATCTATCTATCTATCTATCTATCTATCTATCTATCATATGTTCTAATTATCTATCTATCTATCTATCTATCTATCTATCTATCTATCTATCTATATATATATATATAATTTTAAAGTTAAAACAAATAATCTACCCTTGGTTAAAAATAAACATCACACCTCCTATCAAAATTACAGTGGGAAATTATAATGACATTTCTTATAAAAAAGCAACAACATAATTCCGGTAATAAAATCAAATCATACGGTATTTAACCCATTTAACAGTTTTTCTCTTCGTAAGGTAACGGTTTACCGGAAATTGTGGTTTTCAAAATCTTATTTCTTATAATTATAAATGTACCACACCTTTATTACCACACTTTGACCACACATAAAAAAAAGTAAAAGTAACCAAGCAAAAATTTTTTATGCCATGCTCTTATGTATGATAAAATTAGCAATATTTACCACATTTATTACCAAATAGCATGGTATTAAATGTATTTGTATATTTATTTTTAAATAAATAATCTTGCTTTTTGGTATTTCCCATAGAGCCAGAAACAGTTTAAATTTTATCATAATCTGATAGTTTTTGTCCATGCTTTTTTTCGCATTGCACATAGTTACAGTATTTAACCCAAATAAGAAATAATCCATAAATCAAATGAAGAGTACATTTAAACATTGTGGAGTGTGTTGAACCAAAATATTGTCTAAATTTGCAGCTATCTTCAACATGGTGCTAGTTTTACCATACAATTATTATTAACCTTATAATCATAGTTGTATATACCAAAAAGGGTTTTAGAAAATTGAGCAAAAATGCTTCAAAATCGCTGCAATACAAATAATAGTCTAATTTGTTAATCCCCGTATATTCAAATTTGACGCAGCATGCACTCAGTTTTGAAGAAAATGTATAATCTCAAAAGTAGTGTGGAGGGTAAAATGTGAGTGAGATATGTTCGTTGGTTGCTAGCAGGATTCGACTCAAGGACCTCCAGATTTCCGATATCATACTAAGATTCTATAACTACCGTAATTGAACACTTCAGTCCAGGAAGAGTTAGGAAGTTTTATATAATGGCTGCCGCAATGACACAAAATGACATTCCATTCACTTAAAAGTTAAGATATAGCAAAATAAGCAAATATTGAAATTAAAATTACCGATATCCTGATTAAGCTATTGGAACCATATTTCCCAAAATTGCAGCCCTTTGTTCTAATGGTATTGGAAATTGGGATTGGAGTGGCCGCTGCGTGACTATATATTGCTTCTAACTCTTGCTTGCTCTAATGTCATTGCTTATTGCTCTAATGTCATTGGTTCGAACCCTGCTGGCAACCACTGAATATTTCTCACACGCATTTGTCCATCCACATCATTTTTGAGATTTTCATTTGTATGCTTTGCTCAAAAATAAGTATACGCTGTTTCAATTTTGAAGAAAATAGGGTTTTCAATATTGCTTGTCTCGGAGATATTTTGACTCAATTTTGATAAAATTTTTTTTAGTGTGTACTTCTTAGCTTTATTAAGGTTGAAGCAAATTTGCACTTTTTTGTGGTTAAAGGTATCGATATTCTGATTCAACGTTGAACTGATTTCTCTGAGAGCGAATTTCGTAAAATTATTATTCATTTATTACACAGGGTTAAAATTTTTTCCTCTCTGTTCACAGCCAGAAATTTTGTTACGGATTCATACTTAATATGTTATTCAGTTTCTAGATGTTAAAAACACGGTTTATTGTTTTGTAGTTTAAATTGATTTTGAATATTTTGGTAATTTCATTACAAGTATTAAAATTATTTTATAAATAGGATTCTAATTTTAAAATTTTAATGTAGCTAAGTTGGATCTATCAAAATTCAGAACAAATTTCTGAACTTTGAAAAACCATGGCAAATCTTTGGAAATAAAACTAGATGAAAAATAAATGCTCTCTATTAAAAATTGGCACACCAATATAGTTGAAATCAGATTAAAAGTTCCAGACATCAGGTATTATCTAATTATTCATTTTTTTTCTTCAAAACTGTGAAAAACTCGTGCTTTGGAACTTGGTTACACGAAATCTCTAAATAAATAATAATAAAAGAATAGCTGATAGAGGAACACTGTTTTCACATGGGAAAAAAGAACTTTAGGTACAGTCAAAATTAGCTTTAAAATTACAGGTACGAATTCCATGTTAGTTTTCGTTTTTGATTAAAATAATATGAATTTAATTATAATTATTGAACAATATAAGAATAAAATTTTTGTAATTTTAAAAGAAAAATGAGCTTATTTAGTACATACGTCATTTAGACAAGAACAGTTCTTAAAATGACACAGGGAAAAACTTACTATACCTTGGCCAGCAAAAGTATCCGGCCAATACATTGTTATTTTTAATTTGATTTCAATATAAAAGAATTAAGTTGAAATTATTTGTGTTTCTGAGCATCTTTATGTTTTCAATAAAGTGCAGTATTTATATGCGTCTTTAAAAAAGGTACATAAATAATTTTCACTGAATATAACGTTCCAGCCTAAGTCTACAATTTTATTGGGGTTCTTAAGTCGGTCTTAAGTTTAAGTTTTTTATCTCTTAAATCCCCTTGAAGTTTGCACCTGGGATGCTAATGTTCAACTCTGAATATTTCTGGGTGAGGCTAGTAGGGGTGAGTAAATTAGGGATTGGTAGATTCACAGAGTTTGTCCTTATAATATAAACGTGACCTGGTAGAGGCTTATTATATTACTCTGATACTACTACTACCCTCTTGCAAAAATGAGTTTAAAGTCGAATCATGATATCAATACTTTGAAACTCGTGCAAATTTGCTGAGTACGAATTTGTACTTTCGTATAATTTGCTGCAACCATAATTAAAAGTTAAGTTAAACCATATTTCGCTTTAACTAGAAACTTATTACCATGAAAAAATAAGTATGGTCAAAACTGTACATTCTTTCGGGCTTTGCACAAACACCAAAAAGCATGGTAATTTTTAACGAGGCGCTTTGTTATGACTTTCTGGTTAAATTAAAAATAAAACGTGGTTTTATTAACCTTGCTGTTTGGTAGTAAATGTGGTAAAATTTGTTAATTGTTACCAAAAGTCGGTAATTTGCGTCGGTAATTCGCATTATTCAAAATTTCAAACAGTATGCAAAAAATGTATATATATATATATATTTTTCTTATTCTTATATTGATAATTTTTTTAGTTCTTTTGTAATGAGTAGAAATGTAGAAAATTTTAACATTTTTAATTTTTTAATTTTTTAGAATATAAAAAGTTTATAAAATGATTTTGCAGGTCTCTATGTGCAAATTTATAGAATTGATAACAATTTTTTTAAAGTTTTAAAGCATATTTAAATTTTAATTAGTTAGAATATCTGCATGAAAACATGATATAAATATACAGAGTTTTTATGAAATTTTCCGAAATAAATCAATTCTTTTTCAAGAAAATTCAAGAAAAAATCCCTTTTATTAATTCTTCCCGATACATCAATAGAAATGATTTAAAAAAACAAAATTCTTCAGAAATGGTATCAAAATAATTATATTAACTAAGTTTTACAATTCATCGTAACATTATGCTACGGATAAAATTTATAAGACTCAAAATTTCATTTATTTATTTATTTTCTTAATTTGTCAACAAATAGCTATATTTAGTGTTATATTAAGTGAATTTTACAAATTAGCGTAACATTATGTCACAAATAGAATTGACATAATTCTAAATTATTTTCTCTAAAATTTATCAGAAAATAGCTATATTTTGTGTAAAAAAGCATTGTTATTATTTTTTTATTTTCTTTATTTTTTTAAAATACTCTAAAAGCATTTTAACACTTAAACAGTTAAAAGATGCTTACCGATGTTTTGCCGATACTTGTTAGAATGTTTTAAATATATTTAAAAGCTTATTAATAAATTTTTTTCCCCGATATCTTATGTGATTATTGTACGCCAGTGAATGGGTTTTTGATATTTTTTTCTTACTTTATAATTTAAAATAGTAAAAAGGTTTGCTTGGCACAATTCTGGATTTTTCTTACGGAAAATAGGATATTTGAACAATCTGACAAGTTACAAAACTTTGAGTATAGATATGTTATGAGATTGCTGAAGGCATTTGATTCCTTTTTGATTTGTTGATGGAAAAGATTTAGGAAATACATAGACAAAAAACAATGAATGCATCATTAAACTTTAAATTGTTGAATGGCAAGAAAAGCATGTGAAGTCAATAACACCAATGATAAAATGTGAAAAAAAAGATGAAAAAATTAAATTATTTACAGTCTGTTTGTTTAAGAAATCCTCCTTATTCTATGAAATATTTACAGAAAAATTATTTGAAACTGAAAATAATCGATTTTCGGGCATTTTCTGATATAAATTCTGTTTAAAATGAATATTTATTTTTCGAAATAAAAGTTTTTAAGTTCATCATGATTTCCTTTACTTAAATCAAAATAAAAAACAACATTTTCTTTTTTAATGAAGATTATCAAAGCTAAGGTAATGTTTTCCTTGTGAATTTCAAATTATAAGTTATAAAAAATAAATAAGAAAAATAAGGACTTCAAAAAGTCTATGATCTGAATTTGATTTTTTTTTAAATCCAGAAGGTTATGATAAAGGCTAGTTCATTTTAAGTTCATTTTAATTTAGAACTGTAGAATAACTATGTTTTACTCATCTATATTTTTAATTGTTATGCGATTTATACGGATTTAATTTTTTTCTTCATATTACAATTTAATTTTCATATTATATTCATAAAATTTGATAAATTTTTCAACTGAATAACTTTGTTGAGAAATTTTTTTAAAAGTATTATGTTACTTTAAAAAGTAAATCTTTCAAATCTGATATGAATTTTATTACAAAAGCATTGCATGGTGATTATATTTTACGATTGATGCAAATCTATGAATTTCTGCAATTTTAGAAATTTTGGTCAACTTCGCTATAATATCTGTACTTTTAACAAAAATAATCAGCGAAAAGAAATTTGGTAATAATAACGTACTGTATGCTAATGGCTTTTCTAGTACAAAAGAAAAAAAACATAACTTCGGTTATAAAGTCGAAATATAGTATTTAAACCATTGAATTGGCAGTTTTTCCGATAACAGTTTACTGAAAATTCTAGTTTTCAAATTTATAGTTGTCATTATCCTACATTTAATTAAAATACAAAATTGAAAAATAAATTTAAACGAAAAAATGGTTTTTATGCCGTGCTCTAAGGTATCATGAAGCAAATTATAAAATTTTACAACGATTACCAAATTTTAACACGTATTATAAAACCATATTTTAATATCAACTTTACAAAAATTATTATTAAAGCACTTCGGTAAAGAATTACCGACCTTTTCGGTGTTCCCATAGAGCTAGAAACAATACAAATTTCACTATAGTTTGGCAGTTTTGATCATACTTCATTTTTTTTCTCAGTGTATGGTTCCAATTTCATGAAACTTTAGTCAGGTGTTAAATTGAATCATGTTTCCATTCAAGTTCCGACATAGTATCTTGTAATTAATTTTAAGAAGTGCGTAAGTTAAGTTGGATTAAGGTTAAAAACTTCTTATTTCCATTCAGTTGGATCGGAGAATTGAATTAAATCTTAAGAATTGCGATAAAAATTGTGGCTCAACATACTGCACGTTATGCCTGTGATTAATACATCACTATTGTAAGGCGGAAAACCTTTTACAAAAGTTTAAAACCTTTTCATTTAATAGCTTTATTATTAATGTTAAAATTTTTGGACATCTTTGAATAATAGCACACTCTCAGAAATTAAAATCTCACTTTAACAATTCAGTAATCTTTGAGCAGCATTTCGTTAGTTTTTAGGATCATTTCGTCACGAAATGACGTGATTTATAATGAAACACGAACTCTCTAATAAAGGACGAAAATGTTTCCTCAATTTGAAACCTCATCTTAGTACATCGTGAGAAATTGTTAACTGAAATGACGAAATTTGAATAAAAAGTAGGTAATCGAAAATACAGAGACAAAATGAGCCGACCGACTTGTACGGTGGCAATGGAGTTGGCCACGTACTAGGAAGATCCGCGGTTTGAATCTCTCTTCGGGCATTGTTGCAATTCTCCTAATTGTTCTATCTGTCCTTGTGTTGAGCCCCGTATATAGTGCCCACGATAAGGTGTTTACTAGAAAAGATAGACACATTAGCAGGTGATGGGCATTTTAAAGTTTCTTTTTATTTTGCAGAGGGGGGGGGGATAGAATGACGAAACATCTCTTTAGTTTTGTGACGATGGTTTTTATGTCAACTTAACGAAATTTTCAAAAGGGTTTCATCAAAAATGGAGAAAGTTTCATGATATTCGAGTATTTATTATTTACAATGTTTTGCTTAAATTTGCTGAAATCTGTATTGAAATGAATCAAATCACGTTATCGTTCCTATTAACTCGTCTTAAATTTGAACGTGACAATATGGATAAACATGAATAGAACACCTTATTAATAATGCTACAAGCTTACGCGGAAGTATAGTTCAAGGTCCTAGATATTATGATTGAACCAATTTTTCTGAAAGGGTATGAATAAGATACATAGTTGTTTAGATAATCCCGATCGTAGTTGTTAATAAATTATTTATTTTTCATTAAAATTTGTTAAAAATGTAATAGTCTTTCCGCAGAAAAAAAAGAAAATTATTCTGATTGATAATATTCTTACCTCTACCTTTAAATATCTCTAAATTAAATTTTATATTTCGATAATTTGCGAGATGAATTTTGGAAATAGCAAATATTTTATGTCACTATCACGTAGATATTAATTTAAAACATTTATTTTGATATTTTAGAGCTAATTTCAGATAGATTTGATAGTTATTAAAAAAAAGTGAACATTTTTGCTTTTTAGATTCTAAGAAACAAAACCTGCACGATTTGTTTTTACTTTTTAATTATTTCAAAGTGACAGGTTTTTCATTTTTATACGAGTTGGGATTCTCATTGGATATGCTTAAAAACTTTAAGGACAAACGCTGAAAAACTAAATGCCACAAGAAATTAAAAAAAAAAAATTGATACATAATGTTTTTTTTAAACCACAAAAATAATTTGTTTCACCACAACTCTCAAAGTAGCAGCAAAAAACACTTTGTTTTCGTTTTAAAACTAAATTTTTTGAAGAAAAGCAGATAATTAAAATTAATTAAATGAAATGCATAAAATTTAATCTGTGTACTCTTACAAACGTAATTAAAACTTGAAATTTAATAATTTTCCATTCTAAAAGGAACTTTGCTTAAACATAATTTCTTGCAGTTAATTTTTCAGATAAACTACCTCCAAGACTTTGCTAGTTATAAATCAGAAGGAGGTTTAAATATTCATGCTTAAAGCCGCTTCTGAATCATGTTACTCAAGGAAGCAACAAACTTCTAGCGGAACAAGCATGTCCTTATTACATTATAATAAATTACATCTTTTCAAAAAATATAATCACAAATCACAATTTATTGTTGCTATGAATCTACGTGATTGGAAAGTTGCATTTTTTGTTTCATGCCTTTTTTAATTATTTATGTATGATTATTTAAAGAAAGCTTAGCAGGAAAACATATTTCACTTCTATTTCACCACCGTTATACATTTTTGATACTAGGGGAAAAGGTTTAAAATGGACCACTTATTATCTATGCAGTAGTGGAAAATTATTTATATTCGAAATATTTTCAGAATAGTTTTAAATATCTTTCTTATTTTGGGGAAAATTACATGCAAAAATTATTTAGTCGGTTCAATAAAGGGAATTTGTAATCAAAATACGATTATTGGTTTTCTAAATTAGATCACTTGTTTCCTAAAACAAAGCATTAGTTTTCTAAAATCAAACTACTTGATCCTTAAATTAGATCAGAAGCTTCATGATTTCCCCCTGGGTTCATAAACTGGGCTACCAGTTTCCCAAAGTAGACCACTCGTTTAAAAATCTATATACTACTCGCTTAATAAAATATAGACTACTTACTTCTTAATTTAGACGACTTGTTTCCTTAAATTGTAATAATAATTACCCGAATTTTCTAATTTCAAAAATTTAGCTACTAGTTCTTAAATTGGACAACACGCTTTCTAAATTATGTCACTGGTTTCATGAACAATGGGCCACTTTCTTCCTCAATTAGACCACTGATTTCCAAAACTAAACCCTTAGTTTACTAAACTGTGGATCCCCTTCTTTCCTAAATTAAATCACTTATATTCTAAATTGGACCAATAGTTTCTTAAATTATGTCTCTGGTTTCATAAAAAAACGAACCATTTGTTTCCTAAATTAGACCAGTTATTTCCTAAACTAGATAATTGGTTTTCTAATCTATTAGTGGATTCAATTATTAATAATAAAAAAATCTGAGGATTTCTTTTTATTAGCGTTCATCTTAATATGACGAAATTAAATCAAATAAAAACCATTAGCAAACCCGAAAATTTAGTAGCTAGATTTATTTATTTGAAGCTTTTAAGTATATATCGAAGTGAATACGAATTTACTAAAATGCATCTTATTTTGTATTCTATTTCTAACAATTTTTAAAGACCCTACAATCACTTATATGTCCATACGCATTAACTAAAAGTGGCCATCACTCCTCGAATTTATGTGGCCATTTCTCCTAAACATTAAGATGAAATGGCCACCGAATTTCAAACGTCAATCCGCCATTATATTTCTTTGTTTTTTACTCAAAAAATAAGATTTGGCTTGATATGTGTAGTAAAATCCACTCAGTTGAAAAAAATTCTTTACCTACACTGTTAAAAATGGAAACTCAAATATCACGAAACTTTCCTCGTTTTTGATGAAACCGTTTTCTGGTAAAGGCTCCGAGCAAGAAAATTTTCTAAGTGATTAAATAACTCCCGTCACTTTTTCAAAGATTCGAATTCCGTCAAAATTAAAAAAAATATTTTGTCATTCCATTTCCCTGCCCCCTCCCCCTAAAAAAAAAACTTCTAAGTGGCCCAATGTATCCACCTTTTTCAATAATCACTTTATCGTGGGCACCATATACGTGGCAAAACACATCAGATAGGATAGAGTGAAAATTATACCCATGCCCGGAGCAAGATTCGAGCCTCGAATCTTCTTGGTACGAGGCCAACTCCTTGCCCACCACACAAGCCGATCGGCATACTTTGTCACTTTGTTTTTAATTGTTTCAGTCCTTATTCTAGTCTCGTCATTCTAGTAAACAGTCTCCCACAATGCACTGCGATGAAGTTTCGAGTTGAGGAAATATTTTCGCGTTTCGTCACGAATCACGTGATTTCGTGGCGAAATGATTCTCAAAATTAACGAAATACTGCTCAGGGATGGCTCAATCGACAAAAGTGATAATTTTGTTTCTAAGAGTGCACGTATTGAAAAACAACAACAAAAAAATACCCAACTCACAAAAATTATTTGATTCTTAAATGAAATAAAAATTAAGACTTTATATAACTTTTGCTGTCATGAAAGGCAACTCTTTGTCCAAATTGATAAACAAGTTAAACCGCGTCTTGTGAAACTACTGCAATATATACACAAATTTTGGAGGTATTTAAACTGGCCATCTGTCCTCTATAACCATTTTACCTAGACTTATTTAATTACGCACTTAATTTTACACACTTAATTTTACGCACTAACAAAATGCAGTATTATAGAATAATTTTATACACTTTTTTAAAAATTAAAAATACGTAAAAGCATAATTTTATTCAGCAAATGAGATTTAGTTCTTCTGGAGCAGATCCTGCAAAATTGAGAAACTGAATTAATTTGCTTTAGAAAATGTGGGTATAATATGAATATGTGAAAAACTCTCTACTAGATCTTACATAAATTGTTATAAAATATTGTTCATGGACATAAGGGATAGAAGGAAAGTGATTTTTTATAAATGTATGAAATAAAACTCCTGGGTAACATGGGTAAAATTGATTAAATAAAAGAAGAGAGGGCAGAGGAGATGTTCAATAAGATGTAAAAATAATAGACTGATATAATTACAGGGAAAAAAAACAGTTTCCCATCTATAAAATGATGATGTAATATATATCTGCATTATGAATTTGGCTCAAAATATTAAGAGCAAGAATAAAAAAGTTAACTTCAAAAAGAAAAGGGATATTCAACTGTGAGAAAACTGGTCAAAACTTTGTTTTCGGAAAGCCAGAAATCGAAAATAAGTTTATTGGAATTTATTTATATATTTATTGTTTTTGTAATCAAGTAATCAATCAATTTGACTAAACATCTCGTAATATATATATATATA
>NC_092214.1:30686694-30704827 GCF_043381705.1 Parasteatoda tepidariorum | reverse complement strand
TTGTTATTTTTTTACTTATTATTTCCCCCCCTTTTTTTTCATATGTCTATAATTTTTCTTTGTTTTATTCTTCATTTTAAAATAATATATAATATATATATATATATATTATATATATACTATTAAAATTAGGCGAGGGACAGACTCATGGGAACAATGTAGTCAAAATTGCGTACCGGGGACCTTTATTTCCCATACAAGTTAGCAACAATCGAATGTTGTCCTCAAGTCGCTATTGTTGATCGAGCACCAGTCCAGTCTAATGGCTGGCTACCAGTCCAGCTCAGAGCCTTAACCACTGTGCAATCGACATATGAATTTATTAATTTTTTTAATGAATTTGGCATACAACAGAAATTTTTTGCAAATGATGAAATTTTTTGCGAATTATGAATTTTGCAAATTATGACAAAATTATGAAAATTTTAATTTTGACCATTTTGTTATGGTTTACATTTTTCTTATTATTTTAATGGTTAACATAGTTAAAATTTTCTCCCATGCTTTCACATCGCTATTCTTTACAAACTATTAAAATTAGTTCATAAAATCTTTTCGAAAGTTTTTTTTTTCAAACCGTAACATTTGGCCAAAAGTAAAATTTTTGCAATTAAGGCGTAAGTATTAATCGCCTTGAAACACTATTAATGTTTTGAGCATTTTGTTAGGAAAGCTTTTTGTTTTTTAAAGGCAAGGTCATATTAATCTAATCTGTGAAATTTCATCGCAATATGATTTTAAAAAAAAAACGCTAGATTTAGGCAGTTTTTTTTTAAATTCTGTTTATTTGCACAGTAAATGACAGAAAAGATATTTGCAGTTGTTTCTTATATTTAAATTACTATTTAATATTTGGTAAGAAGTCATTTTGGTAAAAGCTGAGTTGCGAAGTGTAATCGAAAGGAAAACTGTAAAATGAAACTTTTAAGCCTTTTTAACCTTTCCAATTTTGCTAGAGTTTGGTATTTAAACTTTATATTCATGCATTTGTTCAAAATTTAAAATTTTGAAAATTATGAATGTAACCAAATAAGTTTTTGAAAAAAGTTATGGCTTTTTTTTTGTCTTCTTAGTTTTAGTAATAGTTAAGTTATAAAAGTTAATCTGATGCTTATGACTTTATCTTACGCAGAGAAAAAATAAGTTATAATTCTGCTTTATAAAGCCAAAATATATGGTATTTAAACCCTACCTTTAGTAATTTTTTCATTCATACTCTCATACAGTTTACTGAAAATTCTGGTTTTTAAAATTATAGATCTTATTACAACACATTCAGTAAAAGAAAAGAAAAACTGAACAGTAACAGTAACAGAAAAGAAAATTTTACCGAATGAATGGTTTTTATGTCATTCTTTAAGAAATCATGATAAAAGTACCAAATTTTACCACATTTAAAACCATATCATCAAGCATTATAAAACCATATTTTATTGTTTTTGCCAAAATCATTACGAAAGCGTTTCAGGAAAAATTATTGCGCTTTTTGGTGTTCCCATAGAGCCAGAAACATGGTACATTTTACCATTTTTGAGTAGTATAGATCATTCTTTTTCTCTCAGTGCACCTGACCTTTAAGTGTAGCTTTTTTAAAATAGACTATTTTTCTTTGACTTAGTAAATACCCCTATTGCGCATTTTTAGATAAGCACTTTTTTTTCTCTAATGAAAAGACAATTCGAAACGGTTTTATCATATTAAACAAAAAATACAAAGTGCAATTAAAGTAACTCAAGCAATTACGTATTTTAACTAAAATATTTAACAATTTTTAATTTCTCACTTTTATAACAGAATTTCTATTGGCAGCGTTGTCAAACTTATATGCATGTTATGTATACTTCATTACAGAAAAACGAGACTTATTCTTTTGCCAGGATTTTTAATTGAATATGTCTAAACACCAAAAAAGAAATTGTTTTGATATCTATATTTTGATAAAAATTTCATAAATATTAAAAAGATCTTATACGTGCAATATCTTTACCTCCAAAAAATTTTCGATAGCAGTGTTAGTGATAACTAAAGTAGTTATCACAAACATTATGAATACCATATATGAAAACCTTCACATCTCATTAAATGGCATTATGAATACCATTTAATGTGTTTTGAAGGTTTTCATTTAATAAACAACCCCATTATAATTTTCATACTGCATTTCGCATTATTCGCGAAAAATTATTTTGTTGAAAAAAGACCATTAACTTTTTCTCGTATATTTAAGCAAGTGCAAAAGAATGTTCGGCTGAGGCAAACAGATGCAATATAAGACACGCTGAGACGTTATTAATAAGCATTTCATGCAAGATTAATAGTCAGAGTCAAGTCTATTTATTACACGATTAACGGTTTTCTTAATCTTTAAAATTCGATACTTCGTGAGCTATTTTCCATACAAAGTTTTAACACATTAGTAAAAGAGATAGAAAGCCCTATTTAATGGTTGATTTAAAATAAAGATTCTTTGTCCTTATAGAAAATTTAATTTCCTTCTCCCCCAATTTTTGTTGATAATATTTTATATTTAATACACAAAATATTCCCAGTATACACTGAGAAATTTTTCAGAAAAAATAGTCAAATTACAATTTATTTAATTGTTATTTTACGATATTCAAACAGAACAGTCAAATAACTATAAATAAGGTGGTATTCAAAAAGTCTCCATCAAACTCAAACATTATCTATGATCATGTAACAAAAATCAAGTAAACTAAACTTGATATATTCTGTAGTTGCTAAAACTTTAGTTTGCTAGTTATCACTAGTTATAAAAAGATCAAGACTTTATGAACACCAGTAACGAAAAGTCATTTCATACTATAATTCATCTTAAAGTAAAAATAAGTTGTATGCATTGATAAATATTATGGCGTTGAAAATATATATACTTTTTTCAAAACTAAAAATTAGTAGTATATAAAATTGAATCGAAAACTTAATCGTATTAAATAAAAGCAAAATTAACATCACTTTAATGTAGTAAGAATATCTATACTTTCGAAATTATATAACACTTGAAAATAGTATTTTAATAAATAGTTAAAAATACAAGCTAAACATGAAGAACGTTCCTGGGATAGTACCATTAACTAATTATTATTGCTAAGTAATTGGCAATATTATTTCGTGTGCATCTTCTTATAATTTTTTCACATAATTTTTTCATATAATAAAGAGAATTTAAAAATTGTATTGGAAATTTTAAATAAAATTTTATGGAATTCAAAGATCAAAACATTTGCACAAGATTATTTGCGGTCGCAAAACATGAAGTGAACAATAGCTAACAAAAGAAAATATAAAAGATATTAGCTTTACTTTAAGTTTTCTCTTTAAAGCCATGCTTTTGAATTAAAGAAAGTACTTTGATTAAAAATGCATAGAAATTAGGTGAGAATGTTGGAAAACTAAAGTGCAAGAAAACATTTGAGTGCTGTAAAAATTTAATTTAGAGATTAAAAGTCAAGGATGAGAGAACATTTACACTTAGATTAAATTATTCTTACTTATCCAGCGGAATATAAAAGTTCATAGTGTTATCATTGTTTTTAATTTAAAATTTTTAATTTCGATTCTCCCACAAATTAATTAAAATTCTCAGAGCATATTGCTGCAAACTATCATACATGAGAACAATATTTCTTTATTATGATAAGAAACGTCTAATTAGTTGGAAATAGAATAACTCAAATTCGAAATACTCTTATTAAAAATTCCTTTACTTAGATTTACCTATACCTGACTTAATTCTTGTTCATTTTTATCGATGAATAAATTGAAAACTAAATAATTGACATTTTCAGAATTTATTTATAACGTCTCAGTTTTTTTGCAATGTTGTGGATTAATAATATTTTAAATATTTATCTATACATATTTTTGTACAGGCAATCTTACTTTCTTGGAGCGTGAGTTAAGCATTTTTCGTAACGTCATTTTTTAATAATCATTATCACTGCAATCATTATTTTTACATTTCTTAGAGCCACCATATTTGTTAGTTAGATGGTAATGACTTAGTGTTTTTTGGTACTCCAAGCTTTAATGATTGTTGGTCGTAAAATTAAGATCTTTTTAACTTTTAGAAACTTCATTTCAGCTTTTAGATTGATTACTATTTAGAATTGATTGCTAAGTTCTTCGATACAACTCTGGGCACTTATTACTTTTGCACTGCAATCAGTATATTTTTTCTATAACCAGAGTTGAATACCAACAGAATTTTAGGTTTACGACTATCGATTCTTCACTCCATAGCCTGGTAGTTTTAGAACCAACCCAAAAGACGAGGGATGTTCTGGATCAAGCATCGAGACAAACTAGCCTCTGAGGAGGAATTTTGATTTAACTAACCCACAAAATATGCATTACTTGGAAAGGAAACCCACGATAATCTCTCACAGTCAGTCCAATGGAAAGGGGATTACAATCCATGGTCCGTTCAGGGTATTTTATATCCACATTATGGTCAGTGCTAGCCGGAAGCAAAATTATTATCAAACAGCCATGACTTTGATTCGACCCTGAATCATATCACTGGTAGGTGAGCTGTTTTTCTCCTGAGCCAACTTTAGAACCAGTATATTCAATCTA
This sequence comes from Parasteatoda tepidariorum, assembly GCF_043381705.1. Classification (NCBI taxonomy): domain Eukaryota; kingdom Metazoa; phylum Arthropoda; class Arachnida; order Araneae; family Theridiidae; genus Parasteatoda; species Parasteatoda tepidariorum. The sequence continues at coordinate 30,700,228 of NC_092214.1, read as the reverse complement.
AAAGATTGTAATGGTAACGTATAACACTACTTCTTCATAATCGAGTTGCCTGAAGTTAATGTCTTTGCTATCTTTATAATTACCATATTCAATTTAATGAAACTTAACTGTAGCGCTTTTCATCTAACGCCAATTATTAATATATTTTGTACAACATTTAATCTTTTATCATACTCTTAAGAATAGACAAATTGAATTTGTAGAACATTTATTGTATTGCCAGGTATTAAGAATTTTTTCCACTTCAATTAAAAACTACAGCCAGTTTTAGTTTTTATACCCTAATTGTAACCCTATTGATGGAGCTTACATATTTAAACATATTCATATAGTTATGGGTTTTTTAACACAAACAAATGAGCGATAACATTAAATAAAGTTTTTTACAATCGGTTTGTTGTTCGTTGCTCGATTGATTTAAGTACTCTTTAATTTATTTATTCTTTATAAAATATATTTGAAGTTAAAAAAATTGTTTAAGTAAAGTTTAATGAAAAAAATTTTTATTAAAAAATTTTAGACAACTAAGTACGGCAAAAAGTTATAAAATTTTTAAATGCCGTGCTGTACATAAATTAAGTAAATAGAAATTGCTTGAATAATGGTTTTTCTGTAGTCCAAATTTAGATCATTATTTCGTAAATTTTAATTAAATTTATTTAAATCCTCGGATTACACAGAAAATTTATTTTGAATTTTTTTTTTATTCTGTTTACTTTAAGGTTTTAATAAAAACCATTCATTAAATCTACGAAAGTTTTAATAAAAACCATTCATGTGTGTTTTAAATGGTGCAATTTGAGTTTGAATTAAATCATATGTCAATCATTTCTGTAATTAAAGAAAATGGTATGTATTTAAATTTAATTTTATAAAATAATGATGCATTTAATTTCATTAAATAATGATGCATATTTATTTTTTAAAAATATAATACTCCGGAAAGCTAATATTTACTAAGTGACATAGAAGAGCCTCATTATATTAGAATAACAGATAGAAAATGCTCCCTTATATAACCAAAATCTATAGCTCATTCTAACATATAGGAGAAAATAATTATGTATAAGAATTTATTTCAAAATATCACCGAAAAATAATTACCTTAAGAATGGAATAATTTTTTTTAAAGATTATAATGAAAAATATGAGTTTAAATAAACGAAAAAATAATAAATGCATTGATTACATCTGAAAACTAATTACCTTCATAGTGAAGCAAATGAAAATCAAAGGAATAGTAAAAGAGCTTTCTATATTCACTTTCAATAATCGTGAGGGGTGCTCTAATGTTTCTGGCCAATCATTAACGTTACAAATGGTCATCGGTTAATGAACTTGGAAAGGAATGGTGTCGGTCATTTCTAATGGCACTGTCCATTTAAATTCAACAGCATCTCTTAAAATGGTAACTTTAGATAAGTGACCGAAGATTTCCATTTATTTCGTAATTCAAGGAGAAGAAAACGGAGAAGGCTTAATCTCGCGTGGACGCTGGCTAGGTTGAATCGAAATCGGAAAGTCTATAGCTGTTGCGTCAACTGACCATTAATTTTGATTTAGAAATCTCCAAACACGCTGAAAGCGAAAGATATGATGACAACTAAAGGCGAAAATTCACGTTCTATTGATCAAAGTGACAAGCCATGTAAGAGCTAACTATTAACATAACAACTTCACAAGTTAATGATGAATAGATAATTCTAAGAAGTATTTGTAATTTCTAAAAGACCGATAATTATTATCTCTCGTCTGCAAAGTAAAATATCGCACTATGGAGAATAGCTAAAGGTGCATGTGTATTAAAGCAGTACTGCTTTAATATGATAAACATTATGATTTATCACACATGCTACGAATGATTTCTAGGATTCAACAAAAATACTTCTTTCTGGTATCTCTAAATATAATACAGCTGTGGTAGTTTAGTGGATAGAGAAGAGGATTCCAGTTCGGAAGGATTGGGGTTCGATCCTTGACTTCGGTAACTGTCTAATGCAACTGAAACAGAATTCTAATGGTTTTTGCTTGATTTTTTTCGGAAAAATGCTAATTTCCTGATTAAACTTAAACATTTCAAGCATTTTTCATCCCGTGACAGCCCTTTAGCATGACTTCGAAGGCTAATTTCGATAGAACTATTTCTAGGAATAATTTTTGAAGAAAAAAATGTTACTTATACTTGGAAATAACTAAAGAGTTTAGATATAACACACGTGACCTGCAAGTAAAGATATGTTTCTTCAACTGGCAACCCTTTTATGCTACCTATTTTATATTGATCTAATGTCAGTCTAATGTAGTGATCTAATGTCATCTTTAATTATGAAACCAGCCACTCTCGAATAGCGATCGAATGGTTTCAAAGAAATCGAATCGAAGAAGTGCGTTTCAGTTGCATAAGGGTGTAAGACCTACCGAGTACATGCTATATACGTGCTAGTAAAATCGGTGGAATGAAAAGTTCTGTGGTCAGTTGCTGAGCAGTATTATGGGTGCATGCATCTGGAGAAAATTTCCTTCCCCTTCAGATGAATTCCCCTCTCCAGAAAATTGTGATAGCATGTTTTCGGATCATCCTCAGAAGATGTTTCCCAGACCGTCGCCAATAGCCCATTATGCAGCTTTAGTGTGACGCAAATAAAATACCTATCTACCTACCAACCATCTAAATGTAATAAAAGGGTAAACTTTACTTCATTTACTTAATTAATTGATTGAACAAAATGTAACTTTTTAATATTACTCTCTTGGACATATTTTCGAAACTTTTTTTATAATGCCTATTTTTCTCTTGTTCAATTGTATCGTTTTATGAAACATAAAAATTTTTTTCACAAATGTTTTGCTAGAATTTTTTTTCAAAAAAAAAGCTAATATTTAAAATTTTAATAAAATTATGTTTTTATTTTAGGATACTGCTGAAAATATTGTTCTTTATTATAAATGATTTTTTAAATAATTTATCAAAGTTATAGATAGTTTTTACATTTTTCAGCATTTTTTGTTGTCAAAATTTCATTAAAAAAACTATAAATTTAAAACTGTATATTTTCCTTCTTTTAGTTGTTTTTTTCTGAAAAAAATATTAACCATTTTTAAATATTAATTTCCCTGAAAAAGTATTAAAAAAGTAAAATATCATCTCTATAATAAGCATATTACAAGTATCATTGATTTATATTTTTTCCATTTTAGAAATATGCCGTTTTAAAGTATAAAAAAAATGGGAAAAATGATAATGAAAAGAAAAGTTAAAAGCTTCAGAGTCGTATGAAGTTCAATTAAAAGACAACTAAGTTTTTTCTAACGATATAGTTAAAGCACAATCACAATATTTTCAACATTTTAAAAGGAACCTTTAATAAAAAAAAAAATTCAAAATTTTTAAAATTTTTTTATACATCATAAAAAGATAAAGTGACTACTTATGCAATCACTAATGAAATTGTTGCATGTATGATGTTTAACAGGCACTTTAATAACCTAAAATCATATCATTATCCTAACCTGAAGTTCCAATTTGTATACTTCGAGGGTGTAACTTGGAATACGTTAAATAAAAATGCGGACAATATTTTGAATTACTAGACCAGACACAAATATGTATTTTCTCTGATTAAACGTACCTATCCAAATTGAACATATCCTTCTTCAAAGGATTTGGATCCTTGACCCTTAAAATATAGGATGCGATCTTGAAAATATGGTCCTAGTATTTTAGTGAGAGAGTGGTTGAAAGTTTGGGCCCCTAAATGCTTATTTCATGTCTTTGAAACTATTTAAGTTGATAAAATTTTTGCTTATATAACAAGTTTTAAAAATAAGTTTTTGCTTGCAATTTCAAAACTCGTTTTGCTTAAAAAAATTCCATGTAAGAAATTATATATTTAAAAAAACAGCTTATTTATAGTTTTTGATGTTCATTTTAATGATAGTCACTTTTATGAGGAAAAAAAAACTCAGAATAACTGTTGATTGCAATTTCACGTTCTAGGAAGCAATCTTAATGGTTCGAGTGGTTGATCTGAAATATGCTAATTAATTAGTGTAGGCGATATTTTAAGTTACGAAATTAAACACAAGCACTTAAAATCTATATATAAACATATCTTTTTTTTTTGTTGACAGATTCTCATCTCTGACCCCCAAAACATAAAGGGTAGCCGCAACCTGGGTAATATGGTACCAATAGTTAAGTCAAGAGAGCGCTTCAAAGTTTTATCCCCTTAATGTTAATTTTACTTTGTGCGTATTTTGCCGCGTCTCGAGAACTTTTTAATCGAATTGAAAAAATCTTTGCACACAATTATAAAAACTGTTTTTCCAGATATCTATAGATAGATTCTAAAGATAAAAGATAGATAAAGATATTCAATATATTTAGTATATTTAGTGTGTGTATATATATAGCATTTTTTTATCATATCTCGTATACAAAAATTGGCTTTTGCAAATTTTATTATTATGTTTACTATATTTTGTATTAAAAGCAGAAACTATAAGTACATAATATCAGAATAAAAGATCATGTCATCAGAGATTTATATTCAACCGGTTTATATTCATTTAAAAGCATTATTATTTTTTTAATAAGAAATCTACTAAAATTGCTAAAATAAATGCTTTTTTATTAATTTAACATAGTTTCATAGTGGGGTCAATGTGCTACTAGGATCTGATGAAAAGCATATTAAAAGAAAGAAAATTGAAGAACAAAAAAAAAAAAAAAGCATAAAAATTATTCTTCACAATATTATGAAGATCTACATTTGTAAGTCGAGGTTTAAAAACAATAATAATAATGTAAGAAGTAAATGATATATATTTCTCAGCCATTTAAATCATACAACCATTATTAATTATCGTTATTTTTTATTTATTTAAAGAGAGGGGAAAAAACGGAAATCAACTTGTTTATTCAAAAGTAAAGAGAAACCACAAAAGAATTATTTATATGGGTATCTTAAAGTTCATTTATTGACTATACAGGCAATGCAAAATGACATTTTGTTACTTATTTTTTTCCTTTCAGATTACTTTGAAATACGATATTTATATTATGAAAGCAACTCAAGTAAATGATAACATACTTATGTAAATACATATATATAGATAATTATTTTTGAATAATTTTAATAATTTTAGTGAAAATGCTGGATTTAATTCATGGTTATGCTTTACATTTAATAATATTGACTTTTGAGTTCTTTCCAATATATGCTCAGTATTGTTTAAAATTTTTCTTGCCTTGTTTCACGGAAATATATACAAATTTTAATTTGTGCAATTCTAATTCAGATGTGAATTTGTTTCAAAATTGATTCTAAAAATTTGATTGAAAACAGATAATTTTAGTTTATATTTTGTAAACTGAGAAAAAAAATTATGGTCAAAACTACGAGAAAAAGAAAAAATTTATAGTATTTCTGACTCTATGGGAGCACTAAAAAGCTGTGTAATTTTTTAGAAACACATTGGTAATGATTTTGGTAAAATTAACAATAATATATGATTTTATAATACGTGATTAAATTTGGCAATTTTATGATGATACCCATTCATAATGATGCATGGCACTATTGTTTTTGGGTAAATTTATTTTTCAGTTTTGTATTCTTTACTAAATGTGTGGTAATATGAGCCATAAGTTTTCTTAGGATTACATAAATATTCTGAAAAAATTATTTTTCACCTACATTTTAAAATGGGACATTTTCCTGCAAAAAATATAAATATAATGAAACCTCTGCATTTATTTCAATATTATTGACCCCTTTTTTTTCTAATCTGAAGCACTTTTATCTTTCTTTATGAATGAAATTATAAGTCTATAGAAATAAAATCATTATATTTTAAATAATGAGCATAAATTTAATTTTCTGTGCAGATAAAATATTGTTGGTAAATATTAACAACATGCGATGCAGACAATCAGGCTCGTGGTTAAAGAAGTTTTAAATTTATTTTTTCGATCAGGGGGACTGAGAGGAAAAAAGACACTGTTCAAACTTAATCCATACTTGTCCAAAAGTGCATCAAAGTGTTCAAAAGCTATAATTCCAAAAATAGTTACAGCACTTAAAACGACAAATATAAACATTATGAGCGAATTGCATATCAAATTATATTACTGTATTTTTAATTAATATTCAATTTTAAATATTTGTGAAAGGAAGTAAAAAAATTATAACATAAATTTAAAAAATTTGCAAAATTGAACTCACACAAGTTCATAATACTTTTAAGATTATATTAAATAACTGTTAAGTATATATTAATTATGTAGACATATTTAAACGTTTGCATTTAAAGTTTATAATATTTTCAATAAACTATTACTATATAATAAACTATATAAATCAAAGAAAAACGACTATATATTATTTCAAAAATGAGATCGCCAATTGAGGTAGGCTGCTTAGCATTTTTCTTATTTTGTTTCATGTTGCATTTTTTAACATTTTCCTAATAAGTTATTAAAATCTCTTCGAATTTTAAAATTATTTATAATTAATTCTGTTCATAAGCTCTATTATTTTTAGTCTGATAATGAAAATTAAACAAACAATCAGTTGCTTTTTGCTAAATATATTATAATGCATAGCATTCATTTCTTTTACCATTTCATAAATAAAGCTCTTTCAAAATTTAGCTGTAGGCAGTCAGCAGAAAGATTTTGGACAACTTTAGACAAAGCAGAGAAAAATATGTTTTCAGCGATAGATTTAGTCATTGTGTCCGAAACCTGGCCTGTCCTAAATAAAACTGATAAACGGAACTGGCTAAAATTTTTCATTATATCACATTTAAATTTTTTGTTATATTTTTCAAAAGTAATGCATATGCTATTAATGTTTACACTAATCCATTGTGCAATAATTCTTTTTTAAAAATTTGAATGCTTTATAAACAGTGTTTAATTTTTCATATTATTCAAAAGCTGTACTAATATAAACATGCTTTTATTTGTTTCAAAGACAAATATCCATTCTCAAAATTTTCAATTTTAAAAAGGCTTTAAAATTCTGAAGTTTAGATTATACTTTATTTATGTTATTGTTTTTTATTTTTAAAAATATATTAAAACCTAAACACATTTTGTGTTCATTTCAAGGAAGAAAATTTTAAGTAAAAGAAAATAAATAAAAAAATGCATATTTCAAAAGTTATCTTTCAAATTTTTTGAGTCTCATCTTGAGAACTGAAAAAAATACAAAGGTTTTACTAAGAAAAGTGTATTTCAAATTTCAGGGTCATATTTCATGATTTAATTGATAATTATTGTCATTATGTTTACAATTTTAAAATTTTTTTCTATTCTGGACTAAACAATTATTCGACATGGTTAGATATTAAGACTTTTTTATGAAAAATATTACGAATAATTGGCATAAAAATATTTTTCGTTAAAAATGTGGAGTTACATTGCTGAATACATGATTTGTAATGCTTTTTCTTTATTTATTAAATAGTTGCACAAATATTTTACGATGCATTACTAGTAAATAAAGTAATAAGTAAACATGGTATGCTTACATAGAATGTTTAAGTTGTTAAACAGTATACGCGTGAACAATTCATTATCGAAATAGTTTTTGATAAATAAAATTGCAATGGTAGCAACTAACACTGTTAGATAAACAAAGTAAGTTTAGTATTACCAGTGTGAATAAATTCGAGCAAAAAGTTTCTTATGCAGTGCTATTGGATCATAATAATTTTCTTTTATTTAAACACTTCATGATTGGATTCTCTACTATCTATCATAACTAAGTTTTCTATAATTAAGATAAATATTATTATGATTATTATTATGCAGATTATTATTATTAAAATTCTTTTTATTAAGTATTGATAGTATTTTTAGTTAATACTTTTTTAAATCAAGTTTATTCATCTTCATGAGAAATACATTTTAAAAGGGTGAAAAGTATTTCTTTCGATAAAGAAACATTTTTCTGAAAATGAAACTGAAAATCATTCAGCCAACTTAAAAAAAAGAAATTTTTTGAAAATTTTGAAAGAAATTTTTTTTTTAAATTTGTAAGTTACTAAAGGTATTTATTTTGAAGCAAATATGTACTAAAAAGTAAAAAGAGCATATTATGTAAAAATATTTGTGAATGATTTTTTGTTCTTAATAATTTTTCTCAAATTTTATCTAAAGGCTTTCTCTCAGTTTTATTGCTTATAAAAATGGTTTTCGAATTCAACTGGAGAAATTTATCATAACTGTTCAAGTTTGTTCAACTGTTCAAAACTTTCTCGTTTGTATCTAAGCAATTAAATTTCGTAATTCTGCTCCTCCGTTATGCAAACTCAATATTACGCAAAAAATATGCAGAACTTTTACATTAATATTTCGTATTGCTTATATTTATTAAAAAAATTTAGATTGTCTTTCAGATATTCTATTTCAACAGAATTCGTAATCTATATCTGAAATTTTTAAATTCTGTTAAGATATATTTTACCTGAATAAAATCCACAAAGAGCAAATCTTTCCATGCAGTCATACCTGTTTAAAGTTAGTTTTTCTAATTACAGTTTATGCATGCGCTTTGAGTTTCATCTATAAAATAGCTATAATTTATCAAATCAAACAATATTTGAAATTTCTAACTTATAGGCACCTAGAAAAGTCAAAGACAAATTGCAGTTCAGAAAAACTGATTTCGTGTAAAAATAAATATCTCAGGAAGAAAATATGTTTATGAATAAAAATAGTGTTATGTGTAAATACTTAATTCTGAAAATTCTTAAATTTGTTTAATTATGGTAACTGCAAATAAAATATGTAATTGACAAACTTACAATCCACTCAATTACTCAAAATGTTGCTCCAATATGTTTACACCGTTAAAAGACCAACAAAATACGATATTGACGATATTTTGCAAAGGAAATAGCTCAGGTTATAAGAAAGTCAACGACAGGAAAATTGTTTTGAATTTCTCATGGAAGTAAATTAGAGTATGAGAACAAAAATTAGCGTTAAACTAGGGTGACTGAACTTTCTTTTGCATAATAGTTCAATTTTAATGTTTAACTCAAAAATATTTATTTTCAAATTGCTTTTCTTATTTATTATTTTAATTAATTATTTTATAAATACTTATTTAAATAGTTATAAATAAAGCAGGTATAATTTAATCATGCCAAATGTGTGAATTGATTTTTGCAAAGAGTATTAAAAAAAACTTTAATTTTTACTTTAACTTTAAAGTTTAAACTTTAACTTTAATTTAAATGTGGATATGTCTTAAATACAAATTTCGGAATTCTATTTGCTGCAAACAAAAAGACAATTTTAACACTAAGATTTGGAAACACTTTAAATAAAATATGATTAATTTTAAAACGAAAAAAAAATCGTAAAAATAAATACTATTTTTAAAAAAATTGGCGGATAGAAATTAGGTAATATGCACTTGTACTAGACGCATTGATAATTTCTTTAAATAATTTTTTTTTTAAATTACTCAAAAATAAAAATTCTCTTTTGATTTTTTCTTGATGCAATTTTGAAACAACAATATTACTGATCATCATCAAATTAATCGTTTGTGGTAACTTATGAGAACCTTTTGTTTGCTTTAGAATTGAATATATTTATTTGTCTCTTGGTGGATTTAGCATTCATGGTAAAAGAAATTTTATATAATATTGAGAGAGTAAATGCCAACTGATGAAAGCAAAATAGAAAAATAAATGTTTCAAAAACTTGAATTCGTAATTATTTAAAAACAGTATTTAGTAAAATTTGCTTTATATTTCAATACGTGTTTTGATGCCTCAAAATTAAATAATAAGTGTTTCATTGTGATTTGTTGCATGTATTTCATAGTTTTCCCTGTAACATCATATAAAAATGAACGTTTCAGCTTGCCTTTTTTTATATCACTATGAGATGTATTTGAGGAATTTCAGGAAATTTAATGAGAGCATTGTGGTTTATTTATAGAGAGCAAACACGTGATCGCAAAATCAACATTGTAATACGTGGTCTGACATTACTCCGATTGAAATTAGGCACACTTACCGGGAAAAGGCAAATATGCCTAATTACATATTAGGTTGAAGAAAGAGATTATTAGGTTGAGAGCGAGAAATATGTGGAAAAATGAAGAAGGGAAAAACTAGAGTATGTAGAAAAGGGAGGGCCAAAAGAAGAAAAGAAAATGGAACAAACTTTTCCCAAAACAATAACTCATCCTTTTAAGAGTCGATGGCTGTTTTATGAAAAGGGAAGGAGGCTAAAGAATATGCAAATGTTGTTGGTATGCACCTCCCACCCTTTTCGTTTGGACTTTTACTTCTTCCCTGGGGAAAGGGAGGGGGAGGAATTTATATATTGCTGGGAGAGGGAAGCTGAAGAACAGTTTTTGCAAAGAAGCTCAAGATGAGGATGATGGGGATGGTGAAAGGGCGGAGTCAGATGCCTAAATGCGTTCTTCTATTGGATCCCAGACGAAAAGCTCAATATTCTCCGATCCAGTCGTCGACAACCGCACTTTTTATCGACTGTATCTAATGGTGGGGGTTCTATCACAACCTTAGCAACAACTCTACACAAGAAGTGCGTTGACGAAATAAAAGAAAAATTCCGTTCGATAATTGAAGGCAGGTACAGCGCGCATACTACAAAAGACAGAAATGCCGCTGACAGAAAAAGACTTTTCTCTAACAAATTAATCCCACCACCACTGATTTTTTTCCCTTCTCTTTCCTAGATGCCTCGGTTAGATTTATTCGGAACCACTCAACTGAAAAGATGTAGTCAGCCCAAGTTGCCTTGCTAATGACGACAGAAACTCTTAAGATAAGAGAAGGATAAGAAAATCACCGTCTTACACTTTTAAAGGAAAATAAGGATAGCAAGAAACTAAGAACTAGTATTATTAGTGACAACGTACAGCCTCGTATAAAATCTGTACACCATTTCTCGTTTACAACCAGTTTTAATTAGGTGACAGGAATATTCTAGTTTAGCCAGCCTCTCGCTTATACTTGTTACATTTCAAATTGCAAAATTCAGTATCCGTTCTAATCTTGTGCTTCTGTTTTAATAATAATTTCGTTTTAAATTTTATACTGAAGGAGAAAGAGCCTTTACAAGAAGCTTCAGACTTTAAAATAAAAAGAATGAGAAAACTAAAATTAATCTGAATAAAATTAATAGAAATATGCATTTTAAATTGAATAGGATGTTTTAAGGTGCTTGCTAAAACTTCTATGGTAGAAATAATGATTATAGTTTCAAATAAAAAGACTTTAGTATTACTATGACAGTCATGAGATGTAACACGATTTCAGCTGTAGTGTGCAGGTCTGATAGGTTTATTTGTAAATAAAATTTTAATTTGAATTGTCAACACACATATGAAGAAGTTTTCATCATAAAAATATTTCATTTTTTAATTAATATTTCTACGATAAATTAGGAATCAGAAAAATAAATATGTACTTCTTTTTCACAATGTACTTTTTTTCCTTTGTACAATATTTCTTTTATGGATCGAATGTAACAAAAATAATGTAAACTTTTCTACTGTTATTTCTTTATCTTGAATGTAATATAATTTCCATAATGTAATTGTAATTTTCAAAGTAATTCATACATTTTCATAGTACAATTACACATAGAAATGATTTATTTTTTAAGTTTATTTAATGACATTATTTGTGATTACACATTTTTACGTGTTAATTATACAGTGGCGTTCGAAAAATGTGCTGCATTTAAGTGTTGAATTTTATTGTATTTTGTTTGCTGCATAAATGTTCTGCCTTTTAATGTTTGGTTTAAAAAAAAATTTGCAATTTACAAGTTATATATTCTCAGAATTTTTTTTTTAGAAATTTTGATTTGTTCTATTGCTTTAATGAAAAAAAACTAAAGAAAAATAATTTTATACCTACACTAGAATAGCCTAACTCCATAAGCGCTGCAAGACAAAAAATTTGAAGTGACAAAAGTTTTCAAAAATAAAACAGAATTTTTCTTCATTCTTGAATCTGTGTTTTGAAAGATAATCTTACAAACTTATGTTTAAATTTTTTTATATTTTTGAATTTTTTTTTAAAAAAGAGTTTCGTTCAAAATTAGAAGTAAAATTCAAAATTAGCAGGATAATTATTAAATATAATTCAATTTCACTATAGTAAAAGTTTTATTTTCATTGTATTACTTTTCTCATTTATGTAGTATTGTTTGCATTACATGTCCCACTCATGTCTGAGATTTGCCTTGCTCACTTGCCACATGAAAGGAGGCAAGTGTAAACAAGTTATAAAATAAATTGATAAATCTATTTTCATTCCAGTCCTTCAGTCTTTATCTCTTGAATCCAAAAATTTTTACACCCTTATTAATAAGACAACCTAGTGTATCATTTTGTTTGAATTTCATTATAAGTAAATAGTTTAAATAATTGTTTTATTTGAGAAATTATTTCTAAGAATAGTATTACTTTAAAAAATTAAGAGAAATATTCAATTGAAATCTTTTATAATGTTCTGAAGCTTTTGAAAGTAAAACAAGGAAACCTGTTGTCTTTAAATAATAAAAATGGTAGGAAACTATGAATCAAATTCTAAACAGGTAATAAAACTGCAGGTGGAGGAAAAAGAAAGGAAAATAAGAAAAAAAATTGTTTGAACAACCGCAAGTATGAAATAATTAATAACGAAATTTTACAATGTTGAGTTGAACTTACTAAAGTTGAAACAATAGCTAAATAAAATTTTAAAAAAATAGATTCGTTAAAATATTTGCATATGTGAAATAATAGCATAAATAAACGAAGTCATTTATCTCCATATTTACTTACTTATTTATATAATAAATTTCAGAAACTGTTTTCTTCAAATTTTTTTATTAAAAACAATTAATACTTAACCTTAATTTAGTCATATATGAGCAGCTTTAGGCCCCCCTTTATGATTAGAGAATTAAAGCAGCTTAAGTTTATTTTAGCAAAATTACTGTTGACAATAACAAATTATTGTGCATAAATGTTTTATAATGCTTTTTAGGCTAACAAAAGATTGGTAGATTTATAGTGAAAAGTTCACACAAGTTTTGAAATAATAATGCCGCTAGACGGAATTTCAACACTTACATGAAAACAAAGTAGCACTCTCTTTTTTGCAATGATAGAAATTTTGGGACGTGTTGAGCCGTAATATTGTACAAATTTGCATCAACTTTAATTTGGTGTTAAGTTGAACCTCATTATCCGAGTTTTTAGACTTTATTTTACAATAACAGGGCTTATTTTAAACTGATATTTATCTTAACATCATATAAAAGTTTCAGCAAATGTGCATCATATTTTGATTCAAAGTACCAATAATATGATTCAATTTTCAATCTATTTTTCTGAAAGTGTACAAACAGAAATTTTAAATATCAAGGTACTTCTTGCTATAAACGTTTAGAAATATTTCTGCAGTGTTCTATCTATGTATCTCTCTCTCTCTCTCTGTATATATATATATATAGTACCCATGAGTTTCGTATGATTGA
>NC_092214.1:30630538-30685354 GCF_043381705.1 Parasteatoda tepidariorum | reverse complement strand
AGTTATTAGAAATTGTAAAGTACAAGGTGTTTTATATATATATATGTGTGTGTGTGTAAATAAAATTTCATAAAAAAATGAGAAAAAAAGGGATCAAGATCTTATGCAAATAAAAAAGTTGGCTATAACTAACTTAGTTACATTTATTTAGTTATCTTATTAGGTTAAATCAAATAAGTATTTTATTCAGTACGCGAAGAAAACGTGTGATCTTTACAATGTTATTTCATTAAAATTTTACTATGTTGTTAAACTCGAAATTCAATAGTTCAAAAAATGTGAAAATGAAAAAAAAGCTATGAATTTTACAGATTTCGTGATGCTTTTCTAAACAAAATTATGGACTTCAAAAATAGTCTTCAATGACTTAAAATTAGATTTCAAGAAACTCTTAAATAATTTTAATTTAGCTTAAGATTACTGTTCGTTGTTTTTGTTTACTTCGATGTTTCTTTTTATTTACTTTATATATTGTTGTTTCTTACTATAGTTGCTTAAAAAGGTACTTACTTATAACTTTTGTTAAGAAAGATATATGAAAAAAGAACAGGTGAAGTAGTCTTTAATAATTATATTTTTTATAAAATAATTCAATGTTTTTTAAAAAAAACAAACGCATAGTCAAATTTTAAAGCATGTTTTACTTCAAAAAATATCGAAGGTGAAACTTAATTTAGTCACTTGTGAGCAGCTTTAAACCCCCTGTTATGATTAGAGAATTAAAATTTTAATGTATTTAATGTCAATTGATGTCAATGTATCGATGTATTTAATGTAATGTAATTTTAAAGTATGTTTTACTTCAAAAAATACCGAAGGTGAAACTTAATGTTTTCATGCTAACAAGAGTGTGATGAAAAAGTTTATATGCTATAAATAAACGTTAATAAGTGTTTTTTTAAATCCAAATTCAATCAGTGGTTATATTTCTCTAAGCTAAGAAATTTTGAATAAATGTCCTAACAAAAAATATTGCTTATCGCGCTGCTTTAAAATTGCATTGAGTGTAAAATATAGGATCATATTGCATTCAACATGCGCCTATTATGTAACTTGCTCTTAACGTTGATCTCCATATTCAACTTAAAATAATTTAAAAGTTAGTACAAATCAGATAGATTTAAAAAAGTAAGTGCTTGAGAACTATAATTTTTTTATAACAACATGAAATCAGATATTTTCTATAAATCACCCAAAACTTATAGAATTGTATCCGATGAAAAATTGGTTCGATAGTTGGATTTTGTCAGCTATTGTAATTGAAATGTATTTTGAAATACTTTCAGAAAAATCAGCAGACTGTTGAAATGTATCTTAGTATAACTTGAAACATAATTTCGCGCAATTTAGTCGTATACTCTGAGAAAAATTGGCTCAGCATTGGACCATTTAGCAGTAACTTAAAATATTTTTCTGAACAAGTTCTTCGTGTACTCTCAGAATAATCGATTTAGCGTTAGATCACATATTAGCAAGTTGGAAACATAATTCCGTACAAGTTTGTGGTATACTCCCAGAAAAACCGGTTTAGCGTTTTATCATACATTAATACCTTGAAACATAATTCCATGCAATTTTGTCGCGTGCTCTCAGAAAATTAGTTCAGCTTCTGACAGTAAATCAGTACCTTAAAACATAATTTAGTGCAATTTTGCTGTAATCCTAATAAGGTGCTTAGTCGAACCATAATTCCGTTCAAGTTAATTCATTGGTCCGTGTAATCAAAGAAGGTTTGACATGAACAATAATATGGTTCATCAAAGCATCGCATTAGGGTTACAAAAAAATTCGCTTGATATTCTGGTTCTCTACACTTCAAAATTTCGAATGAAATCGAATGAAATGCAAATCTGATAGATGATATAAAAATGCCTCATTTCTAATAATTTGTATTGGATATAATGATGATCGTTAAGAAAAATCCATTCTTTTGTGAATAATTTTTTTTAATCAAGAAAACTGACTTCCTTAAAATTCCAAAACTTTCTCTTTGATTTGGGTTCGATCAAAAACTACTTTGATGTTCCTACTCATGAAATGATGTTTCAAAAACTTGAATTTAAATGTTTTTTTATTAACGTTTTGCTAATTACGATTGAGTAATAGGTTTCAGACTTGATTCAAAACTATGTTTGAGAATCAAGAAAATATCACGAATCCTTCAATGTAAAAGTTTGTAAATTTTTTACATGCCGATTTTCTGGTCACGAGGTCTGGAGGTTGACTCTTACTCCTAATATTTAAAAAATCAAGTTTTATGATTTAGAAAAATGATTTAAATGATTTCAAACAAAATCAAATAGTTATTTGCTCTATAAATATTCAAAGTTTTATTGTTTTATGCATTTTAAATTGGATAAATTTATGATTTAGAGCGACTTTCTTAAAATTAATTTGAGCTTTCTTAAAATTATTTAGAGCGACTTTCTAAAAATTTGTTTGATTCAGACATAAGTTAAAACATAAGTTAAAACATAAGACAAAACATAAGTTAAAATTAATAAACTTTAAAACTTTTTAATTTTTTTTGAATGTTAAAATTTTTAAAGCGTATTTTATAAAAAAGTTATTATTGCTTTATTGAAAAAATATATTTTAATACTTATTTACTACATGGAGAAAAAATTCTGGTACAATTACAGTACTGTATGGTAATGACAATTATAAAGGATAATTAAATTAAAAACCAAAATATATGGTATTTAAACCACTCATTTACTAATGTTTTTGTTCATATTTTAAGGATTTACCAAAAATTCTGGTTCTTAAAATTATAGTTCTTTCTTATTACTACACATTTAGTAAAAAATAAAATACTGAAAAGTAGATTTATCCAAATAAATAGTTTTTGCCCATGCTCTATGGAATCATGATATCGAATTTTACCAAATTTAGTAAATTTTATCACACATTATAAAAGCATATTTTATTGTTTATTTTACCAAAATCATTACTGAAGCGCTTCGGCAAAAAAATTTTGAGTTTTTTGGTGTTTCTAGGGAGCAAAAAGCAGAGAAAACTTCTCTATATTCTGGTAGTTTTGATTACCTTTTTNTTTTTTTTTTTTTTTTTTTTTTTTTTTTTTTTTTTTTTTAAGTGTACCAAAAAATAATTATAGCTAAAGTAAATTGGCAATATTATTATGAAAATAATGATATTTTATAAAACGCCTGTAAATGTCTAAATTATTAAATTTTTTAAAATTTGTTTCGAAGTCGGGCAGTAAAGAAAATTCGGCATTGGTGTAAATTAAATAAAGTGACTTCACAGTCCTAGTCAAAAAGCAGTCATATAATTAAATTTAAGACAAAAATTTAGATATCCTTCAGACACCATCGATTACTGTAACTGCGGGTCAAAAAATTCTCTTAAATATGCATGTTACAAATCTATTCTATATAGGGCCGGGATAGCCTGGTTGGTAGGGCACTGGGCCTATGCCAAGAGCTCGTGGGTTCGATCCCAGGCCGGCCGAAGACTCCCCGTATAGTAAATGGTGACAGATGCACGCTAAATCTGTCGAGTCGCAAAGTCGTCCATGTTCCCATAACAAATCAATACCTCTGGGGGTACTGATTCAGGAGTTTACTTGTCTTCTGGATTGGTTCAAAAATACAAGGCTACGGAGTTGAACATTTGGAGTCGTAATCCCAAAAATTGGGTCGGCTGTTCAATGACAGATATAAAATCTATTCTATAACCAGCTTATTAAAAAATAGCATCAAACTGTGCCAAAATGGAGTCACACATCCATAAGTTTTAACAAATTTACTCGGTGTTTCTTCATTCAGTTTAGATATCCTTCAGACACTATCGATTATCGAAATTGCGAGTCAAAAAATTTCTTTAAATATGTATGTAACAAATCTATTCTCTAACCAGTTTATAAAAAATAGAATCAAAATGCGCCAAAATGAAGCCACACATCTATAAGTCTTAACAAATTTACTCGGCAATTCTTCATTCATGTCTTAACTATCAACGAAATTTTTTAACGTCTGTTCTAAGAATTGTTAGGGTAGATTCTAATTAGGACTGGGCTATAAATCGATGTATCGAGACATGTCGATTTAACGCATACATCGGCAAGACGATACAGCGACTTCCCGTCGATGCATCAGAAATCTGATTTAAGCCGTCGAGTAAAGGTAGCGAGCGCAAAACGATATAGCGATGTAAGACACGCAAGGATATAAGATAACGATATAGCGATATAAGACTCATCTCTTACGTTCCGATGTCGACTCGCGCTGTGGAAGACGATGTTCGTTTCGTTATGTTGAAATGGCCTTGATTGGTGAGCTGTAGAATCAGAATCAGAGTTTTGAGAACACATATCGCATGTTCCTTTTCGCACCTCTTAGCTTTTTTTTTTCTATGTCGCGACTTTTCTTGTAGATTATTTTTACTAGGACTAACTTTGTGATCGCCGATGTTACGTTGTTCTGAAGGCAATCTATTATTGAAAATAATATATAAAGAGGAGTTTCTTCATTAATTAGATAAGTTTTTCTTTAAAATTTTTATTTTTTTATTTTTAAATGCGAAAATTATCGGCAATCGAATTTATGCGCACATAAAGAATTGAATTTGTTAGGTTATTTTTTTACTTTCTTTTAATTTATTAAAAACTTTTTGGATGAAACTTCTAATAATTTAATGAGTTTTTATTACTGATTTTAAATTTATAAATCTTGTTGTTTTTATTTTTAGAAATAAAGTTAAAACAAAATTTATTTTTGTCATTTGGATTTGGACATAAGTCAATCAACTTTGTTTATACAAAAAAATTTGAAAGGTTTGCGTATTTTATTCATTTTTTTAAATCATTTAGCACTTCGTTTTATTAGAGAGTATAATAATTTTTTTTAAAAAATATTCTTTTCATATTATTTGTTAATTAGCTAAATATATTATCGAATATCACAATTTTTTTATTTTTAAGAAATTAAATCTTACTTTGTTTTTCGTTCATAATTCGGTCATTATTTAATTTAATTTAATTATTTATCTGAAATGATAAGGTCCCGCAGTGGACTGATCGTTAAGACACGGTTCCCTGCAGATCACCGAAGTCAAGCATCACTGGCTGCGGTCAGTGTGCGGGTGAGTGACCACTTGGATCAGTCTGCGTAGGGACCGAGGGTGTGCGGTATTGGTCCTCGTTAAACTGTTCTACCGTAAAGTGCTCGACTTCGCGTGCAGGTCGTCGAGCTACCGAAGCGGGGGTGCCATCCCATCTGCAGAGGATCAAAATTGTGATGGCATGTCTTCGGATCATCCTCAGGGATGTTTCCCAGACCGTCGCCAATAGCCCATTGTGCAGCTCTAGTGTGACGTAAATGAACTATAATAGAACTATAATAACTGAAATGATAATAATAAAAAATAGTGTTTTAAAAGCGTTTTTTTTTTCTAAAATTTATTTAGCACTTTGTTTTAAACATACAAATAATTTTTAACGTTTCATTTAGAAATTGAACATTACGATCGAACTTAATAATTATGTAATTATTTATGCATAATAGTACAAGAAAATATTAATTTGTAAAAAACGCTTTAAAAAAAGTTTTTAACACTTTGTTTTATGCGTATTATGAATTTCTAAACAAACATTTCAATAAATATTTTAAGTAAGATTTGTACATTGTAGTCAATTTATTTAATATCTTTCTTAAGCAAAACATATATATCTTCAAATTTATAAATTGATTTAAATCAATCTGAGTATGAAGTTTTGATAGAAATCTGACTTTCTGTGCCTTACAAGTAAATGAAATTCAAAAATACTATATCGCGTTACATCGCTATATCGCGATGCAAAACTGACGATGCATCACGATATATAATTTCTAATATCGCCCAGTCCTAATTCTAATATGTTAAAATGTGGATAATTTTATGAAACATAATAGTAAATCAGAAGGTTGAATCAGATGGTGTTAATGGGTAAATGGGGAAATAAACTCTGTGTAAAAATAATGTTATCAAAATGCTTTCGTTGGTATGGAATATAATTCAGAAAGAAGAAAGTGCATTTTTTAGTGCTAAATATAAATTTCGTTTAAAAACCTTTAATTCTCGTAATTATAGCTAGCCATATTTTTGTAGAGTACTTAAAGTATAGTTCCTTACAAAAATAACACTTAATACAAAAAAAATATAGTTTTTCCTTCTATTTTTTAAAGGAAATATTTATTTATATCTAGTAATATTAGATATATTTATTCATATCTAATTTTCAATTAATTATTAATATTTTATCAATATTTCTTTAATTTTAAAATGAGATGCAAAAATTGAAAATTTTCAGACTTTATTTAAAGTCCTCGTACTAAATTTATCTTAAAAAAAAGAAAAAATTACTATTGGTTATCAATTTCAGTTAACATTTATGAGATTTTCCCCTTGAAAACTGCACAAAAAACTTTAAGTTTTGAAGGTGTATTCACTAAATTTTTGAGTGTAAGAAGCAACTTCAATTTGAGTCGTGAGCTATTAGTGTAGTCTCTACCATTGAAATACAATAGGACATTCCTTTGGCACTTCTGAAAGAAGAAAAAAGTAAAAAATTCCTAGTCAAAAAAATAAATAAATAAATGGTGCATTTTTTTAAAATCCTTAACATTATATGCGTTGTATATACACTTTTAGAAAACTTTCCTCTGTAATGTATTTTTTAAAATAAAACAGTAAAATCCAGCATTTGGAAAATATTTTTCGTTTGGTTTATTCACGCTTTGTTTTTAAATGAAACTAATGAAGTAAACTCGCCGATGTCATTTTATTCTCGATATGAAGTGTGAATTTTTAATATGAAACTATTAAAGGCAGCACACTATTATTTTTTGTTTGATTTGAGATTGGGGATTTTAAAATAAAACTATTGAAGTTAAAGCATCGACATCAATTTTTTTTTTATTAAAAGAGTTGAGGATTCTATTTAAGTTTGAAGATATTTTTAATACTAATTTTAATTTGATTAATATTTTATTGCCGTTTTTTGAGTTTTTAAACTTCTGTTAAAATGTTCAAAATTAAAAAAAATATAAATATTGACTTATCTTGCTGATATCTATACATGTATTGTATGATTTCAAGGATATTTTTCTCTTTTGAAATCGCCGAATTTCATCATTAATTTACAAAATACAAAAAGTGTTTCTGCCTCCATATTTTCAATATTCATAGTTTAAAAAATATATAAATGATTAAGGAAATACAAAGTAAACTGTATGAACAACTATAAAAGTATTTTGTGTCAAATGCTTAAAAAACTGTAGCATCTATCTTGAATTTTACCTAGTTTAAATAATAAAAATATTCTATTAAAAATATGTATGCGGCAAACTGACACGCATTAATAAAATGATTTTAAAAACTCTGGTTTTCCGATTTTTACATATTTTTAAGATATATCAAGAAAACTTAAGATAAAGTCAAATCTTGTTAACATAAACTCGAAGGGGGACAAAAGGTTTTTTCACGTTAAAAGTAGTTAATGTTATGAATTAGAAATTTTTTTAATCAAAATCCTACAATACACAGAATTTTTTTTATCGATATATGATATCTATTTAGGATTCCTAATCTAAAATTTCATTTATAAATATGTAAATTAATGTATATTTCATGTCAATAAATGTTTTTCTTTTGCGCTTTATATTAAATTAATAACCTTCATTCAGTTCATAATAAATACAACTGCCTTCAACAATAAAGTTATAAAACAAGGAAAAAAATATTATAATTCAGAAGAAATTTAATAAATAATCTTACTTTCGGTGCTCTATTTTTTTTAAATGAGCAAATAAAAAATTATGTAAAATTAACTAATAGAAGTAAAATGATTTTTTACAGGAGAGAGCAATTAGAGAGGAGGATTATTAACAAAATAATTGATAATAGTTGTTTGGTTTCTTATTCGCACATGATTTCTAAAAGTCTTATAATTCTTCAGCCCTATTCAAAAATTATTTTGATTGTTTTTAAACATCTCATAATGATAGATTGCTTCGTAAGCATCCATCCAAAGTAAGCCAAAGTTTTCGCTAGTGAAATTTAAGAAAAATTTTAACTTCACATGACTTATCTATTAAAATGCAATTCAGCACTATCAGTTTCTTGGAACTACCTTTGGATCTGTGGGAGAAATCACTATCCATGGTGAACAAAGGATCAATACGGGTGGTCATTTCTCAAGAAAACATGCTTCATTACATTCACACTCATGCGACGTTCCCATGAAGTGAAAGGAAATTCTTTTGACATTAGGGTACAAAAGGACTTCTGTTATTTTCTGTAATTCTCCCTCCCCCTCAACAGTTTTAATTCATGCAACTGTTTCATTTGACTGCTGTTAATTTGCAATTATCAAAGCATTAAGAAAACCTAGTCTTTTAGATATAGTACTATGAATGGTCAGTTTTCTTACCTGTCAGAGGGGAAATAAATTTTCTGTTCACCTTAAAAGTAAAATTTTTTCATGAATAATGAAATTCAAGTTCACCTTAAAAGATATTTTACACTAAGAGTGTTTATGTTAAAAGTTCTTTAAGGCTTAATATCCGTATACAATTTGACAGGGAATCAAGAATCAGTTCACGTTAAAAAAATATTCATATTAAGCGTAATCACGCTAACGAGGTTCGACAGCATATCAGGAAATTCTAAATAACTTTAAAAGTATTTCGTGTTTGCTTAAAAAACTGTTGCATATATCTTGGATTTTACTGAGTTTAAATATTAAAAATATTCTGTTAAAATATTACGGGAATATCAAGCATTAATAAAATAATTTTTTTAAAAAAATCAGTTTTTCCGACTTTACATATTTTTAAAATATATCAGGAAAATTTCTAAGGGAGAAAAATATATTGTACTTCATCGAGCTCCGTAAGGAGCAAGTTAATACAATATTTCCTAGAAGACCCGCACCGACTGGGGGGGGGGGGATATTCAAAATAATGAGGAAGCGATAACAGCAATACCGTTACTTCCGGGGCACCCCAGACTCTATCAGCTGTTTGTTAAACAACTCAAAATATACCCGCCGTTTGGTCTATGCTACGCTATTGCTTCCGGGTTAGTAAAAGGGTTGATGCATAAAGTATTTGCCACATTGTCACCAATTATGATAGCGTACTTTTCCTTCACCTTGATTATAATAGCATTTTCTAGCGGAGAAAAAAACATAATTAAATCCTTTTTAGAATTTTGTTTTTAAAAGGAAAATCCTTTATGAACAGAAAATTGAATTTCCTTAATCATTTTGGATTCTTAGGGACGAAATCATTTCTTTTATTCACTCACGGATATCGAGAACGCTTGAAATTGACAATAATGTGCCATAATTGTACAAAATTGAAAAAAAAAGTTTCAGTTTTATACAATCTGGTTATTTAAAGTAATTGTATCAATTTCGATATATATTTTCCTCTCAATTCGGAAAATGCCTTTTTTACTACCATTTCTGCAATGGTAGAGTCAAATATAGCATACTCAATTAAACTTAATGATTTTTGATGAATATTTTACAAAAAGTCATGAAACAATTTTAATTTATAATTATTTAGTCACAAATAAGATTCTACAGTTTTTTTTTATTCGCATTTCATTATTTTACTACTAAGCAATTTATTTTTTTGATTCCTATTTATTTTTTCGGTAGAAATCTCCTTCAAAGAAATTTCATTCTTCCATTTCTAATCGGAAAAACTTCTTCCTGTTTTTCCGATCAGAAATGGAACGAATCCGATTAGATTAGAAATCCTGAATGTATAAATAAAATAATAAGAAAAACGATCGATTCATGTTTAATTACTAAACTGCCAAAGACCCCTAAAAAAACTATTAATTTTTGATCTTCTGCTTCTATGACTAACCAGCTTTAAACAACGATTTCTAAAAAATAAACAGATAAATGACGTTGCTTTATTAGTAAACATTAAAAAAAATATCTTCTCTCACATAAAAAGTATATAAAAGAGAAAACATATTAAAGGTGTATTCTCAGAAAAACACTGGAAGTAATTGGTTAAAATAGTTACTAACCTATTGGCATTGCAAATATATATGTTTTTTGCAATGCGAACTATAGAAATACATTGGGAAAAAAATGTGGTGAAAGCTACCAGAATATGGTGAAATTTACCGACTTTCTGGTTCCATAGGTACATCGACATTTTTACCGAAAAGCTTTGGTAGAGATTTTGCTAAAAATAACAATAAAATCTGATTTTATAATATGTGATAAAATATGACTAATGCGGTAAAGTTCGGTAATTTTCTCATGATACCTTAGAGTAAGGCATAAAAACCATTTATACAATTTAATTAATTTTTGCAATTTTTATTTTATTAAATGTGGGTTAACAAGAACACTAACTTTGAAAGCCGAAACTTTCGATGAACCCTTACTATATCAGCAGAAAAATTGCCGAGTGAGTGATTTAAATACCGTATATTTCAGTTTTCATTTCTAGAATTATGTTTTTTTTCTTTTCTACGAATGTTATTACCATACAGTACTGCAATGATGCGAGCATTTTTTTTCTCCAAGTAGGTAAAAGAAATTTTGCAAAAACAATGAGTTAGTTTTGCATTCTCATTGATGTTTTAAATTCATAAGTCTTTGTTTACTAACAAAAAACGACTTTGCTTTATTAATTTAAATTTTAAAAGATCCCTGTACCCGAAAAGGAGATGAGAAGTTTAAGCTTTGTTGCCTAAAAGCAACGTTAGTTGCAAAATGGTGAAAATAGACAATGACTAATTATCACAGCAGGCGCATGAACTCATTTTTTTGGTATGTAAATTTTATTGTACTTAGCAGTTTTTTTACAGAAATAACTCAATAGTCTTTGTACTGTCATAGTTCTTTGAAAGATGATTTATTAGTTTGCTTTTCTTTATAATCATTAGTTCGTTTCGATAAATATTATATTTTATGTTTGAATGATAATGATTAGTCACCATTCTATTTCTGCAGTTTTCTTCTTAAAAAAATTTAAAAAAGCTTAAAGAATAAAGTAAATGGGTATTTAATAAGCATAATTGTAAGAAACAATGTCAAATTAATGAAGTTTTAATAATTTTTCTGTCTGTTTCTTCATAGATGCAAAATATATGATTTATTTATATTCTAGTTGTATAAAACTGAACCTCTATAATGAAAAGTATTTTTGAAAAATTATAAACAGTTAACTTATTATTAAAAAAATTAGAAACTAACTGATGGATTGCTAATCTAATTTGAAAATTTCACATAAACTTCCCATAATACAAAATATGAAGAAAAGTCAACGCGAATACGAAATACCTTTTTTTGGAAAAATAAGAAATGTTTCTAATTGTGTTTGAATGGCTATGCCACTTTTTTTATTGAATGCAATTTGCTTTGAAAAATTAAATGTTTTTTTTTTGTAATATTTAGATAACAAAAATTACAAAATTTATTTAACTAATAAACATAAAAAATTATCTAGTATACTTTCTTTCTGTTAAATTTTAAATAGTTCAATAAGAAAATTTCTATGTTTAAAAATGGCCTAGGTAGGTTTAAAAATTAAAAAAAAACGTGAATGTTACATACTATTTCTTAATAAGAATTTGATTTGAGTTTTCAAATTTAATTGTAAGCACTTGGCTACATAAATCAATTACGATCAAAAGATAACTCATTATTTAAACGATTAACACCTCAAATCAACAATTCACTTCTACAGTGCGATACTTGTTCCGCGGTTAGGGAGTAGATTTCATTCCATTTGATTGCTCTCTTAGAGGCAACAAACCAATTTATTATCCCCATCAGTTCTATTAAATCAGAGACAAAGAACTTCATTCAGATTTCTCTACCTCACTGGGAAGGAATCCAGTTTCAACTAGGGAACAATTTTAAAGGCAAACAAGATCGCATTCCATTTAAGATTTCATTTTATATTAGTCTAAGAGGGTGTTTAAGATGGAAATCCTGTTTTGTAAACACTATCGAAAAGCAGCCCATCCTACCTTTTACACTAGGCTATCAAATGATTTCAATTGCTCAGACGATTTCTAACCGAAGGCGCTTCTTTCATTTGAGTGTATGACAGACACTACGATTGCGTCAAAACATCCCAGAAACTTCCTCCTTTGGGAAAGAAGGGGGTAGAGGAGGTCGCGTAATAATTAAAAGGAATCTATGTAGTCATTTCCGTTTACAGGTAATCAAAAGATGCGGGAGTTGATGTATTTCCATCGCTTAAATCTTACCATTTTTAAGCGGATTTAAATATTCGTTAATGGCCAAAAATCAGCAATGACATCCTTATAGTAAGGAGTTCAATTAGAGCTTTGAAGAATCTCGTAACGTCTTGGTAATTGAAGAAAGTGAGAAAGTTATGTAATAAGGTCATTTGCAGCATATTTCGCTTTTTTTTCTTCTCGTTTTCTTGTTAGAAGCTATTGGGAGAAGGTGCCATAAATACGAAGATTAGATAGGCTTTTAAAATCTTAACTTTTCGGAGATGTTTCTATTTAGTTCAGAGAAAGGATCAAGCATTTCTTAAAGTCTCGAATTAATTTCCTTTTTATGTCCTGAAATGTGAAGTCTTACGGTTTATGGCAACGCAACTATGGACTCTGAAAAGTGTTATTAAAAAAAAACTCCCTGCAATTATTAGGGAAATTAATATATTTTTCGTAATTTTATTAAAGCTTAAATCCTTTGTATAAATCTAATATGAAAAATAGAAATAATTATGTACGCCGTTTATATTGCTTTTACGTTGTATTAGAAGCTTTTACATAGTGATTTTAATTATGTGGAGTGCAGATATATTTTAGGAGTTAAGTTATGCTCGTTAGAGAGTTATTTTGATTTGAATTTATTTCAATAAACTTTTCAAATTATTTTTTTTAAAATTCTTTTCATAATTTGATAAATTCTTTGATTAAATTCTTTTCATAATTTGATAAACTCTTTGATTAAATTCTTTTCATAATTTGAAATAAAATAAAATTCCCTTGATTGCTCCTTTTTGTTAGTTCACGAATTAATGAATATTTTTAAAATAAATTTGAGGAGTAAATAAAATTAAATATTTAGTTATAAATTAGATTTTGTTCAAATACTTTTTTTAATGGCGTCACTTCCAAATTTTTTTTCGACAATATAAAGCAGACCTATTTCAAAGTAATAATACATAATAAAAAATTGAACAAATATATTTCATTTCGTCAGTCTGAATTTTTGGATTTAAAATAAGTTAAGTTATCTTTGAATGTTTTTTTTAAACAAAAAGTTTTAAAAATGCACTAATTTAATTATACGAAATTAGTTCATTTGCTTTGAACTAATAATAAATAAAGTTAAGTTGAATGCTAAATTATACAATAAAAAATCCCAGTTTGTGTACTTTTAGAAATTTGAACGGTTGTTTTTTGGACGGAGGAAATTTGAATCTTTCTAAGTATCAAATTTGAATATTATTTTCAATACATATTTAAATTAAAACGATCATGTTAAATCAACAAAAGATTTGAAATTGAACAACAGTGATCTCTTGTTATGCCACGATTCTTTTAAATCATCTTCAAATGTTGGGGAAATAATTTTCACGTTTAAAATAACTTATAAAAACAATATATTAGAATTTTGAAGAATGCGATAGCCCGATTTAATAAGTTGAGCAATTTGAATAATTTTTTTAGAGTAGTTTAGTTTTTTTTTAAATTCCGAAAACAAGCTAAATGCCAGGAACTGTAAATAAAAAACTGAACCTGGAAAATAACTCTTCTTCCTAAAATAATTTGTGCAATCAATAATACTTTGAAGAACATAAATACCCAATTTAATTACGCTATTCAAGTAAAAAAAAAATTTTTTTTTGAGTATTAAGTTATTTCAAATAAATAATGAAGAAAAGTTAAATGCGTGAAATAGAAAACCAAAAAATTGGAACTACTAAGTATTAAAAGCATAAAAAAAGTGTTTGGAGAACTACTTAGCTATTTATCTAAAGAATTAATAATATTGAATAAACTAATGTTTTCAATTGAAGCAGACAAATATCCACCAAAGGCTCTGTCTTAGTTTACTTACAAAATAAACAATTGTAAATATGCTTATATAATAAAATGCAATTATTTCTATGTCTTTCTAAGTTATTTGATAATCATATTTAAGTTAGGAACAATTTTCACAATATAAATTATCATTGCGGAAGTAATAAAGATTAAAGAGGTAGATAATTTGTTTGCTTGAAAAAATTTTTTATAACTCACTTTATTACATGACTAAAGCATAGATCCAACGAATTAAGTTTATAAAGTATGTAACTATAAATTTCAGTGAGAATTAAATATTTGAAAACTTTAATAATCTGCAATCGACTTGACAGTAGAATTAAAATAAGAATTGTGGAAGCAACTTATTTTGTTATAATCGTGATTAGCAAATCATAGCATTTATTGTATAGTTTTATTTTGATGTATTTATGTAACATACTAGTTATGATTAAACGTATTGAAAAGTAAAAATAGATATTAGCCATCTTATTTAGTTATTTAATTTACGGAAAAATATTTATCGTATTTAAATTAAGATTTCGCTTCTAATAATGCTGACAAAGTAATTAATTTGTTACATTCTGACTATTATTATGGGATTGAAAAGTAACTATTTTTGTTGCTATATTCATTAAAAAAATCATAACGTTTTTTTTTAAAATTTCGTTTAGAAGATTTTTGATTATATGAATTGATAAATTTCATAAATAAAAATTAAAAACACTCATCTATTTTAGTTATTTAATTTACAGAAAAAAATATTAATCACTCGTAGATTGAAAACCTTGCTTTTAATGACGCTGGTTTACTAATGTCATTTTATTTAAGTACACCAATTTTATTTAAAAAAACCACTTTTAGAACAAATTTCAATAGTATCATAATTACAGACCATTAAAAAAGCTCTAAAAGCTAAATCTCTAGTTTCAACTGTATTAAAAATGAAAAATGATGCCTTGAAACAAGATTGGTTAGTTTTATTAACAATTTTGATTAAGTTTATAAATGTTTTATTATAAATTTAATTAAAAATGTATAAATTAATGGTTGATAAAATTAAAAAGATAATATTTTGGTTTATTATGAAATTTAAAATTGAGTATTAATTTATGGTATAAGAATTTACTGATACTCACACAAAATTTTTACAAAACATCGAAATAATATGTAATGAAATGTAGCATGTTTTAAAATATTTTTGATTCCTAAAATTTTCAATTTCTCTCTAAAAAACTAAGTTTTTTACGTATTTTTGCCCCTTTTTAATATTTTTGAGCACAAGTTTCAATAATTATTAGGTGGAATTATATAAAGCTGTTTAGCGTTAGTTTTTTATGAGTTTAAATGCGCTTAAAGCGTGTTGAGATTAATAAAGGAGATAACAAAGAAATTCGTTAAAATTTTTACTAGGATGTCTATAATATTAAAATGTTAGTATATTAAGTTGGTTCTTAGAATAATATTAACTTCAAAATTTGGTAAAGTGTTAAACTTAGGTATACTCCGTAACAATTTCGAAGTAATGTAGAAGTGACATTTTACATAAATATTAACATTAAAAGTTTTCTCAAAATTTATTTTACTTACAAGTTATGATTAAGAAGATGTTTAGCAATGTATGATTGAAAAAGAAAACTAGATTTTAATTTAAGACATTAGTCGTTCTTAATAAAAAATTGTGGGTGATAATTATTGTTTCAGATCAAAAGTTTAAATTAGACAAGTTAAATGTTTAACTATATATACAATTAAAAACTAAAGAGAAAAGGAGAGAGAGTTTTTCATATTTTTAAAAAAAAATAATGTCTTGTTTTTCCATCAGAAAACTGAATTAGTGCTGTTTAAAAGCTAATAACGTAAGCTTGATAATAACATTATGAAATATTATCGCTAATCTTTTTATTAGTTAATATATACAAAGACATATTTACTAGGAAATTAAAATTTCAAAACTTACATACTACGTAAATTTTATTTTATTAAAAAACTATTTCAACACTGTTTCATTTATTTGACATTCGCAATTCTATTCTATTAGTATTCAAACTAAAAAATGCATGCAACAAAATGTAATACGAAAAATGCTCTTTTCGTCATCTTCCCAGGAATACTAAATGAATTTCAAACAACACAGAATGGTTGACTTTTCGGTCTACTAGATTAAGAAGTTTTAAAGACGACTTTATTTTACCCATGTCCGTGTCTTATTAAGGCTAGAATACTAAATGAGCTAAAGAAAGCTGGAGATAATGTTAAAAAGGAAAAACAATGACGGTGTCACGAGCAGGGGTAACTAACTCTATATATGCTAGTTGAGGGTATCTAGAGTTGGTGAATAAGTAATGCCTTAATCGGATAAAGAAATGAATGACGGAACGAGCCTTTGCTTATAGAAATTTCTGGAGAAAGCTGTTTTTGAAATGCATTAATGGAGTATATTATCTTATGGAAATACCCATTAGATCTTCTTGGACAGTGTGCCTGGGGCTACAATTAGAAGGCACCTGCATCAAGTAAATGTTTAATCGCAAATGAGATGGGGGGTAATAGATTGATTAGAAACGAAAGTAATGTATCGTAATAGTATTGTTTACTTATGTGATTTTTGGGTACTCAGTTAGGATTTGCATTAGATAATGTGGAAATAAAGAGTAAATAAATATTAGCTTGGTCAACACTGTGATAAAAACTGAGTTTCGGAAATGTATAAATGCTTCTGTGTTAAAAGTCAATTAAAAAAAATTGTTTTATGAACGAAATCAAATTTGTATTTTGAGATTATAATTACTTTGAGAAGGCCTCAAATTTTTTAGGGGAAGTTTATTTTAGAATTGTATAATGAAGTTTTGATAAATTTCATGTAATTCTTGATGGGCGGATACAGTATATTGCTTAATTTGATGAAGCTTCGATGATAATTTCAATCCGTTTTGCAAGCTTTGATAATTTATACAACTATTTTTAATAGAAATTTATTATGAAAAAAGCATTTTGTTTACAAAAATAAAACAAAAAGTGTGTGCAAGTTATAAAATTAAGTTAAGTGTTTGTGGCTTTATTATTAAAAATCTATAAATAAAATATTATAATTTAAAAAAATTCTTAAATGTAATTTTTCATACTGTGGGAACTTTTAAACAATCGTATTTAATTCAGGAAAATTATTTAATCAAAGTTATTAGTATAAAAAAAATAAATAAATGAAAGATAAAATATGTTACAAATATTACGCAACGTAAGATTATATTTATTTTGAGAGTAATGTAAATGTAACACAATGTAAATAAGGAATACTTGGAATTTTTGTTGAAGAATAATAATTAAGAAGCACTTGAGTTTCTGACTTATGACAAATGTTTTAATAACATTGGAAAATTTCTGCGAAACTTTAATCCGGTCTAATAAGCTTTTCCCAATAAAAAAGTAACTAATAGGTGGAAGTTATTAAGGAAGGAAGTTATTAACATTTACCATAAGTAATAGGGGAAGAAAGAAGAATTATGCTTTTATATAAAAAGAGTGAGAGTTTTTACTTCAGTTTGTGTCGTATGTATCAAAATACAAAGTGTCGTATTTAACTATTGTTATTTTAATTTGATTACATTAAAAATAAAATCAATATTATTTGTCTTTCCAAACAGTTTTATGTTTTCAAAACATAGTATTTAATTGCATCCTTTAAAATAGTAATGTATGATTTTAAATTTACGTCAATAAACAGCCATTGACAGAAGGAAGTTATTAAAAATAAAACTGAACAGAGATTTTCTAATGTCACTATATATACCTGTACACATAAACAATACAAATTTGGTATTTCTATTAAACACGCACTAACTGTTTTTTTCTATTGGAAAAGAACTATTAATTTTTAACTGACAAAATGATCCATAACAGCAAGTAAGTGTGTCGGGATAGATGTGAACAGATAAAATAATAGGACTAGTATGAGACATGTTAATAAATATGGTAATAAAAGTTTTATAAAAAAATACGTCAGTTTTATGAAAAATACATCACATTATTTATTTATATTGATGTATAAGTCTCTTGTAAAGATTGAATAATTATTATTTTATTTTAATTATTTTCATATCACGCCAACATATCCAAAATAAGAAAAAAAAATAACGAATTATTACATGAAACTTTTCACATAACAAAACTTTGTAGTTAATCAAAAGTTTCTTAAGCAATATATAATTCGTTATTTGAGAAAATATATCTGATAAATTTTCATTCTGTAAGAGTGGTAAAAGTTTAAAGCTATTAAAACTTGGAATGTAATTGATTTAGCTTAAGTTACAGTTTATAAATCAAATACACTGTATGATTTAATATTTTTAATTTAATTTTTTACCAAATAAACATGAACAACAAAATTTATCATTACTTTTTTTTATCTCTGCATTTTTTAAAATGCGAGAACTAAGGGCAAAAGATTTCAATAAAAGCTTATAACTGTGACTAATATCAGTCCTGATTGACTCCATTCCGCTTTATGAAAGTAGTTATAGTAGTGGTAACAAAAAATAATCATTTTATCGAATTTGAATACAATTATTCATTTTTATCTTTAATTTCACAAAGACGATTACTTATTTTAGATATAATAACGCAATTATATAATCTATTAGATTTTATGAGAATAAATATTTGGTTTCTTAGCAGGAAAATGTAATAAATTGATATAAAAGATTTTTATAAGTTTTTCACAAATGTTCTTATTTTTATGTATGACAATTTTATTATATTTTTCATAAATGAGAAATTTGAGACATAAATACCTTATTTGTTGATATTATGAGCTTCAGTTATCTATTTCTTAATTTAGTAAAAATGATTAGTTGTTTATTACAATTTTAAACTTTTTGTTTTATTCATCTGTTGTAACTAAATATATTTATATATTAGATACAAATTACCACAGAACATATGTAATTTGAATAAGTTATACCAAAACTTTTATTTTACTGAACTAATCAATAAGAATACGCTTTGCACTTTGCTTCAAATGTTTCAAAGGAATTAAATATGCGCGTGAATGAGCTTATTTACACCTATAACTGTTTTTAATTGTATTCATTTAATTTAATTGTAATAGTTATCAAAATGTAAACGCTGCTTCAGAACTTCATTTCATTTAGTAGTTTAATAAAGAATTTTTTTAGGTTAATTTATACAATAATTACGGTTATAAATAATAATTATGTACTATTTTCAAACTTTTACAGCACTTAATTTTCTTTGTCTTTTTAAATGAAGATACTAGTATCGAAATCAAACTTTAAAATAACTATTTGCGTTAAAATCCTTGATTTTCACAGTTCTAAATTACGTTTTAACTTTTTTTTTTAAATGTCGTAATGAGAAATATCTAATTTGATTTAGTTTTTTGCATCAGCATTTGCTTTTTTCTGTTATCTCCATCTGTAATTAACTTACCTCAAATAAGTAGAAAAGAAAATCGTATCTTTCGTATCTAAATTAATTACTTGCAATTACTAATTTTGTACTTCAGAATTAGATTTTTTTTTGGCCAAACTTATTAATAGTAAACTCATCTTCGGGCAGGGCATCCCTTAAAAAGTTTTCAGTTTCTAGACAAGAAACAGACAAGATACCTTGTAAATTAAATAAAATGCAATCAGTTAGTCAAAAGAAATTAAGTAAATAAAATTAAAGTGTTTCACCCTAATTTTACATTAGTGGTTACACCCATGAAAAAAACCTTTTTCCAACAATTCCTAACCTAAGTCATTCTCTGTTTACCCGATGTATAATAAAGCTACAAGAAAGCTTAATTTTTTTTGTTGCTTTTAAATCCGACTTTATTTTCCATACACATTAACAATAAACTTATTTTTATTCATCCACTTTGTTATTCAGCCATTTAATGGTTAGTAGTTTAGTTGCATAAAATAATAAGCAGCCGGTAATATAATCAAATGAAGTACACCGGTTTATTTGCAACACTCAACAACAATAAGCCTATTTTCAGCCGAGTGATCCATTTAATAGTACTTGATATACGTATGTGTAAAAATCAGCAACAGGTAAGATTATAAAATCTGATGCACCAGTTTTTGAAGGGTCTCAGCAACAATGAGTTTATTTCAAGCCAAGTAATCTATTTAACATATAGCACGAGGAGCAGCAATCAGCAACTGGTAAGATCATTTGTTGTACTGAATATTTTCAGCACCCAGCAACAATTAATTTATTTTTTGTCCACATTTCATCATTTCTAATAAAACTCAGTGAAATAACAACAAAAAATTCGAAATAATATCGTTAAAACCTGTCTTTAGTCTTATTTAAATAAGCAAAATCCCGAGAATATATTCCCTTTCAATCTAACCAATACAGCACAATAGGTAGCAACATGTGTGACAATTCAGAAGGCTCAAACGCAACACTATAGGAAATCAATTTAGTCTCGTGATCCTAAAAATTTAAAGAAACTCACCATCAAGCCCCTCTTTAATAACTTCTTTGAATAAATGGAAGAAGAAAAAAGTAAAATTTTAAAGCACGCAAGCTACCTTATTTTATTTTCTATTCAGGTAAACCACGTGGACTGCTGTTTCGTTTCGATCAATCAATATCGAAAGACGGCCCCTCATCCAATCAAACGCATTTAGTGCTTTCGTTTATAAACGAAAATTAATCTTCTTCCTGTAAGAGCGAAGAAAACTCTTTAACACATAGTGTCTCGAACGATTACCTTTGGAGGAAGAAGCTCTAATCCACATGTTGTACAAGTCGATAAATGCCTAATGTGGGAATACGACCCTTGGGCTCCCCTTTACCGATCAAAACACACCCTCCGCCACTTCTGGTACGGTTTCAGACACCTCTGAAAATATATTAAGACATTTTTCTTGAATGCAATGAAAACGATATGGAGAATCGGGGGTGGTTTTTGTTTCGGCTTAGTTAGGTGAGCGCTTTAACCACAAAATCGTTGCCGCCGCGGTGGAATTTTGTCTGGGTAAAATCCGCGACACGCTGAGGAAGATTTTTCGATGATTGTTGTGGTTAGAGATAGAAAACTTACATTTGTTGGAAGTTAATTAACAAGGGGTGACATTTTCTAACAGCTGCTTAAAATCTCACAGATATTTACAATTAAAGATATTAAATGCAATGAAATGAATTAAGAATTTTTTAGAACTTGGCAGTGTCAGGTGCGTTAAGTTTTGTGTGTTGACTTACTAAACCTTTTTAAAAGTTATGTGAAAAATTTTTAAAAAGGAGAAATTACGAGAATTAAAATTTACTACCTATAATATAATAGAATTGAAATGCTATTTATGTAATGTCCTGAAAACGTTTTTTAATTACTGTTGTGGGAACTTCAATTCGTCAAAAATTAAGAAAGCAAGCATAATTAAGGTTATTTGTTAATTTTTATATAAAATTGCAGAATTGTTTATCAAAGTATAAGTTTAAAGAGTTACTTTAAAGTACAAAAGGGCGATTTATATGAAACTATTTCACAATTTATAAAACGAAAAAAGAGATTTTTTTTGCACCTTGTAAGTGTCAGGGTTTGTGTGTTGACTTACTAAACCCTATACCCTTACTAAAGTTATGTGAAAAATATTTAAAAATAAGAAATTAGAAGAATGTGAATTTGCTACCTATAATGTAATAGAATTGTGACATAATTTATGTAATGTTTTGAGACAACTTTGAATATTGTTGAAGATTGTTTTTTTGAATATTGTTGAGGCAACTTAAATTCGTCCAACGTTAAAAAAGAAAGCATAATTAAGGTTATTTGTTAATTTCTATATAAAATTGCAGAATTGTTTATTAAAGCATAAGTTTAAAGAGGTATTTTAAATTACATAAGGACAATTTATGTGAAACTATTTCACAACTTATAAAACGAAAAAATAGATTTTTTTACAGCTTGTAAGTGTCAGGGTTTGTGTGTTGACTTACTAAACTCTACATCCTTACTAAAGTTATGTGAAAAATACGTAAAAATGAGAAATTACAAGAATATGAATTTGCTACCTATATTGCAATAGAATTGTGACATAATTTATGTAATGTTTTGAGGCAATTTTGAATATTGTTGAAGATTGTTTATTTGAATATTGTTGAGGCAACTTAAATTTGTCGAACGTTAAGAAGGAAAGCATAATTAAGGTTATTTGTTAATTTCCATATGAAAACACAGAATTGTTTACATAAAAACATAAGTTAACTGAGAGTACAAAGGAGGAACTTGTATGAAAATATTCAACAACTTATGAAATGACAAAATTATATTGCAGTTTTAGTAATGTTAGGTAAAATTCGAACAATGTTATAATTTATTACAAAATGTATGAGTATCCTATTTACAGATTTAAATATTTAAAAAAAAAACTGAACAAGAAAAATTTCCTCAGAAAAAAGTAAAATCTTCATATAAGTAAATGTATATTTATCCTTGCAAATAAAGTTCATATATACTGTGATGTGTAAAAGTCTCCTGCTAGAAAAAAGTTATTTTAATTCGATTTTAATGAGCAAAATAGAAGGAAAATTATTTGCCTTTTAAAATAGCTTCAATGCAGCACAATTTTTATATTCATTTTTTAATTAATTTGTTTATCCTTTTAAAGTTATATGTATATATGTATAAATAGCCATAGTCTGAAAAAAGCTGTAAAGAACAAACTGGGTGCAGAGTTTTGCAAACCACTATATAATAACTCTAGCATTTGAAATATTTAAGAAGTTACGACTAATAAGTTGATACGGATAAAGTTTAAAATTTAATTTTTTATCAAGAGAACTGTAACAGCTCTTATTATCGGAAAGAAATATTTCTCAAGTTTAGAATTCATTTAGTAAATCTTTGAAGTGACAAAAGCAAACTAAATAAGAATTAACATTTCTAAAGTTTTTCCGCTTTTCCGTGATTAAATAACATTATGCGTTTTTGATTTAACCATGCTTCTCATATTTTATTGAAATCATACTTAACATTACTTGAATAAATCAAATTTTAAAAATAAAATTTCAAATTATTTTTGTATAATTGTAAACAAAACTATCAAATTATTTCATATTTCTATTTGTATAAATGGGTTATTTAAAAAAAAAAAAAGAATCGTAAATAAATAAGGATTAAAACAGCTTCAGTGTTGTAAAAAATAACTATCTCGCAATGTGTTTATAAAACATGAGAATAGAAACTTTTCAGTAAAATAATAAATCTATATTTCTGATTTAAGTATGCTTCTTATATTTTGACGTAGTCGAATTTTAAAATTCTCTTGTTCAAATTGCAGTTTAAAGATCGGATTTCAGAGCAGTTTCTATAAACATAAACAAACGCACTAAATTATTTCATAGTTCTGTTCCTATTTTTCAAATTATTTCCAAAATAGGATAAGAATCATAATTAAAAATCATTAAAGAGTAAGTCTATTCTAGTGCTATTAAAAACAACAACCTCAGAATTAAGAGTCAGAATGCCTAAGTAGATTATCTATAAAAAATCAGAATAGAAACTTTTTTCTATATTTAAAAATCTGCGTTTCTGATTAAACTATGTTTCTGATATTTTGTTAAAATCGATTAACATTTATTTTGAATTCTCATGAGTCAATTGCAGTTTAAAGTTAAAGGTTTTTCTAAACATAAACAAAAATACTAAATTATTTCCTAGTTGTGTTCATCTATATGTATTATTTCAAAACAGCAGAAGATTCATAATTTAAGAAAGCAATAGATATATATATATGTAAATTGTTCCAGTGAAATAGAAAAGCAACCGTAGAGTGTTTATAAGACACCAAAAGAAAAACATTTCGACATTTTCAAGTGTTTATTGTTTTATGTAATAATAAAATAAAATTTTTTTCTGATTTATCTATGTTTCCTATATTGTTTTATTAAAATTTATGTTTTAAATTCTTTTGACTTGATTGAAACAAAATGTAAACAACTATTAAACTATTTCATAGTTCTCTTTATATTTATAAATCATTTGATTGCAGTATGATAATCATAACTAAAAGTAATACTACTCCACACAACTACTCCAGTTCTATTAAAAACAAATTTCTCAGTATTCAGGGTATAGACTTCGTTTGCAGTTTTCATTGGTTATTTTGTTATTAAAAGAATGATACTTTATTATTTCAGCATATCATAGGGACAGCCTTAGTTTTAATTTTAATAAATTAATTTATGATTAAAATCCTGCTTTTTATTTTTATAAATTTCTTCACATAGTTAATAACTATAATTTTATAATTTAAATTTCATTATTTACGGAAAATGTTTAACATTTTTTAAAAATAATTTAATATTTCAGAATATCTCAAAATATGAAAGAAAATATCGTTCTGATTTAAAAAAAATATTATTATATCATTATTATTAATAATTTGATATATTATATTTAATATATATATCAAATAATATTATATCATTATTATCATTCTATGGTGATATTCAGCAGAGTGTATTTCAGTTACATGCTTTTCAAATAGATTATACAAAAAAGTTATGTACCACTTATACAATATTTTTATGCTTGGCAAAATATTGTATCATTTTTCCCACAAACATGCTAGTGTTTTTTTTATACAAAAACATATCAAAATCACAAAATAGGCTGAAGAACTTAAGAAAAAAGCATGGAACGTTTTTAAAAATTCACTTTGTCAAACTAACTTTATGAATCAATTCATCAATTAAAAAGGATAAGGATAATGACCAAAGATCAAAAATAAATGCGTATTTTCATCAATAAATTAACACCTTTTAGTGAATTTAATAGATATTTTCGAAAATTACTTATTAAAATTGTATTAAAAAAGGATTAAACAATAACATTTCCTTGAAGTAATAGTATAAAATTAAAATAAGTCAAAGTATGCATATCTGCATATTTTTTTAATATTCATTACATTTCATTAACATTTTTTAATATATATATACATATATATTAATACGTAATATATATATATACATATTGATATTGAATTTTAGATTTGTAACTAACGAATTATGTTAGTTAGATTCCATAATTCACTTTTTCTAGCAAAATTAAATGAACATTGCTTTTTAATAAACAAATATAACATTTCAAGAATTACAATAACGGTTAATGCTTCAATTTACCATTTAAACAATTGAACAGCAGTACAAGAACTGATATAGTGTCGGTAATTAAAAAAAATTTCAGTGAATATAAATACTTTTTTTACAGTTCGTCAACTTAATAAACTAATTTGTAATATTGAAATACATAACAGAAATATAAAAAATGCAATTACAGGGTAGAAATTAAAAAGAAACAGTTTAAAATAGTCGTTATTTCTCATACAAATATTTATTGTTTCTTAAGACTTATTAAGCTTTTATTTTAAATTCGAAAATTCTGGGTTTATACTTTTTGTTTTATAAATTATTAGAAATAACAAGGATCTTATAAAATATGATGTAATATATAATGCAAATATTTTATAAATATTGAATCGTAAAATTATCGTAAAATTGCTACACAAAATAGCATAATGATGGTATTAGGGTTTATAAACTTTAACTTAGAGATTACAAATTTAAAAATTTATAAAGATAACAAAGAAATTTATTTAAAAAGAAAAATAATCGGATTATTTAAATATTTCTTAAGTATATATTTCCATTGTCTTTTCATCATGCATTTTTGATGAAAATAGTCATACATCTATCTGTGTGTATACATAAATTTTCTACGGAAACTAATGTTAAATTCCAAAAAAATTGCAAGCTTTCGATAATATTTTAAACATGTTATGCAGTCCTAAATTACATTCTTATATTTAGATATGCATTAAAACTGCAGAATTTTTTCAGAAAAAGAAACTAGAAAAAAAACTAGAAATTTAACCATACAATCAATCAATAGTCAGTAAAACCATATGCTATCAATTACTATCTCCCAAAAAAATCAAACAAAATGGAACAGACTACGCTAATTCAACTAATATACTTTTTGGAAAAAACTGATTGTCAAATTTTAGGAAAATAAGGTTATTTTGAATTTTAAAGTTCTGAAAATAAAACTCAATACGAACAATCAAAAACATTACTGATTTATGCAACAAAACAATACTTTGAATTATATTGCCGAAATTTGGATAAATTGTTTTTTTTCTTCTAATCTTACAGAAGTACAGAAGTCTTCTATTGCATAAGTGTCAGAAATTAATAATTTTTCAAGACGTTGAGCACTGCCATAAAATATTTTTTATATCAAAGCAGAACATGTATCTCTAGGCCATTCAAGATACTTTTTATTAGAATCACTTTTATGAATATTTTTACTCAACATAATTA
The DNA here is from genome assembly GCF_043381705.1 of Parasteatoda tepidariorum. Taxonomy (NCBI): domain Eukaryota; kingdom Metazoa; phylum Arthropoda; class Arachnida; order Araneae; family Theridiidae; genus Parasteatoda; species Parasteatoda tepidariorum. Next base: position 30,658,963 of record NC_092214.1, on the reverse strand, counting down.
AATAAAATGCAATCGTTATTCAAAATTAGTATTAATGATTAACATGTCTCTCATTTTCAGAAAATTTGCTTTCGTAAATTTTTCCTTGTAGATTTTCCCTTTTACTTGTATAATTATTAAAAATAGTTATAAAGTTTATAATAAAATATTAAAGAAATATTAAATAACCATAAAATGTGCATATGATTAGCTTGCATGAAACTATCATTGTTGATAACTGGAATTAGTTAAAGTTAAGCGAATTTAGAAGTAACTTAACGAAAAAGAAAAATATAATAAAATTATATACTCGCCAAAAGAGTATATAAAATAACAACAAAATTTTTTTTTCCAACATTTATTTAAAAATGAAAACATGATATATTTTGCAACCATGCACTAAATAATTGCAAACTTACTAGTGTTTTGGCACTTCTTTTAGGAAAAGCTTACCAATAATGCAGAACTTAGACATAAGTATTAAGAAAAAAAAATTATTAAATATAAAAATAAAAAAAATTAGTAAATTAATAAAAATTCGCCATAAAAGCTCAATGTTCACAAGTGCATGGAACTTATGGTGGTAACGAATGGAGTAATCTGTTTTCAATTGAAATAGCATTTTTTTTATTTAATACACTATTAAAAAGAAAATATTAGAAAATAACTAAAAATGCAATAAAAACTGAAAAATTATTAAACTCACTAGCGTCGATGAAGAGTATTTTTGGTAGGAATTTAGTTTTAGGAAACAATGCTGAACAGCAGACACTTATATTTAATTTTAATCGAATGGGTGTTTACTGATTGCAAAAAAAAATTCTATTATATACATATTAGTATAATACAACAGACACGGCTTTCAGTTTTATGTTGATTTGGATTGCTGATAATAATTATAATATTTTGATAAGGAGGGCGGTTTGCCCTTTGGTGAAGATTAAATGATGCATTTCAAGTTCCTGACTACAAAGATTCTGCATATTTATATTCAAATAAATTTTGTTTATTTTTATGAAGACAGAATTAATTGATGATAAAATCCTTTTTGAAATGCAAATTGGCTTTGTTTTCTATCAAAAATATCAGTTTCTCATTCTTAAACACCAGCAACTCTTCAGAGATTAAAACTTTTATGAGTAATTTTAATATTTTATAATTTCCCGCAAAATACCTCGCGTCATCTCAGTAGGCAAAAAATATTTATTATAAAATATTACAGCATAACAAAGTTTGTTTCATATGGTTCGTTTTGTTGATTTGCTTACAAATATTAATTAAATACTGTATCATTGAGATATTTATGCAATAAAGTGATATATGCCATGCCCTATGGTATCTAACACAGTTTTAGATTTAGTATCAGCTAACTAAGAATACCTCAAAATTTGAAAAAACTTGTTTATGTACTTATTCCTATAATTGTTCTTCTCTTTTTAAAATCATACTCATATCATAATGGTAAATCACTGTTCATTTTGAAATAGTCTTGGCTTATGCCAAATTAGTAAAATAAAAGCAAAATATTTATATAATACTTCACGTTTTTAATCTATAAAAAGCTACAAGAATTTAATAAGTGGAGCAATGCATGAGCATTGGATTAATACTTAAACAATCCTAAATCAATCATGAAGTACATTGATATGTTTAATATAGTTTTATTAATATCAAAAAATTTATAACTGTTAAAGATATTATAAATTTTAGAAAAAAGAGAATTTTTTTTAATAACGCGTTATGCAATACTCTAGTTTTGCTTTATTATATCGGTTAAAAAATTTAAAAGCGTAAAAAATGTAATTTTTATTTTTCGCATACAAAGCCAATTTTTTTCGCCAATATCGCCAATTTTTTCGAGTCATAAGAAATAGAGTTTATTTGCTTTCAATATACTTAAAAAATACTATAGTAAGCTTATTATAGTAGTAAGTATGAAGATACGACAAAGAGTTTACCACTACGCTATTAGTCAGAAATGCATTGCAAATAATTTGTTCTGATGTAAATGACTATTTTTATAAAAAGAAGTAAACAGACAACATACCAATCACTTATGATTGATTAGCGCTGAAATTATTTATGTACTGGAATTCAATATGATCGGCATATTATACAAGCTGGAGCTCCTGAGTCAGCTTTAAAATAATTTTAGTTTGCGCAAAGAAATTATGAAGTACAAATATGTTATTATTGCTATACTAAAATAATAATTCGTACTAAAATAATAGTTCTTCTGGATATTGAAAAAAAAGGACTGAATAATTCTGAGGAAATTAGTTTTTATTATATCATTTTAGATACTACGTATTTAATAGCATAGAACATACGTGTATTCTAGTTGTAGAATAATTGCAACAAAAATTGATTATTCGATAACGTTTTAAATTAATATGGCATACTTGTCTCATCGTAGTAATTGAAATTTTAAAACAGGTAAAATATTCTAATATAAACATCATTTAAAGTACAGATAAATGTTTTGATTGGAGTTAAAATTTGTATTAGATGTCAAAACCAGATGGAATCTGTCGATATAAAGTAACAAACAATAATAACATGTTACAGAAAATCCCGGAAGCTATCAATCACTAAGATGTTACCCTTACAATTGATGAGCTTCCCTTTTCTACCAATAAATCTCAATAACTTGAAATATCTTTAGTTCATTTGTTGCGAAATATGATTCCAATCAGTTTCGCGTGAGGCTTTTCTACGGGTAATTTTCTCTAAAAAAGTTCAATAGCAGTCACGTGAATATCATCGTAAGTCGGTGATCTCACAATGGAAAACGTGAGTGAAAATTTCAGATGCTGTTATTCTCACGATTGAAAATAATAATATATCTTTAGAAATGATCAAATGCTTTGCTTTTACTGAATATCGCCAAGTTTGGCTATTAATACCAATCTCAATTAGATATGAACGTGTTAGCATATATGTGTATTATTCTGTTCATGATACAGAATGATAACATATCAGATGCATTTTTTGATATTAGTAATATTATACAAAGTTCTATGTAATGGATAAAGATGAAGTTAGTTTTGTTTTGTTGAAATTTACTTCTAAGATTGTTTTTATTTCTTGCCATTTCATCATGTTTTGCAAATCATCATTGATGAGGTGTTATACTAGCATCAATGAATATAATTGATGTTGCCAGAAACAATCAAAACATATATTAGGAAAATAATATACCTTAAATATGTAATTATTGAAAGATTCTTGAAGGTAAAAGCTTCTGCAAAATATTATTATCTGATAATATGATTAATAAACTGTGTTAATATACTTTCCAAAGAGCTTTTTATTTATATTTTATTATGTAGTTTAGGTAGCATAATTTATAACAGGAAACAACTTCTCTCGCTTATAATTTATTCGTAAAGTCAGAATATAGTTAAATAAATTTTTTTTATATAATTTTGATTATAAATTCATGCAACGCTGAACAAATCAATTCAGAACAGCCGACAGGCTTTTTAAATATTATTGAAAAAAACAATCAATATAATTTTGTTTATCTGAAAGACAAATAAAAATTTTTTTAAAAACAAATTTGTGTTAAATAATGGTGTGATTTTAAAAATTACTCTTTAATTTATTTTCATATTCGACAATTTGAAACTATAACTCAAAAAAAAAATCAGTAGAAGCTCAGTACTAATCTATTGAAGAACCACATGCATAGTATTCTTCTAGTTTTTATGCATTCTGTCAAGACTTTAAGCCTATTTTTAATATTAACTATTGCTTACAATACAGACATTGCAAATCTTCTCAATCTTCATTAAAAAGTTATCTGACTATTGATAGTAATAATATTTATAGTTTAGTGTTTAATTAATTCAGAGAATGTAAAGACTAATCAAACATTTTATACATGGTGTGCCTATCTGAAAAATATGAATGATTAATTGTTTTTTAAAAAAATTGATTCTTATAAATTTTATTTTTTTCTTGCTTTAAAAAAATTTCTTAGCAGTTCTGATTTTGTGTTTTAAAGCACATGTATTCATATCTTTAATATTCTAGATAACTTTCATATTTTATAAAATTTATACTCTCATAATAATTTTTTACCAAGTTATATAATTCCAAACATGACACACTAAACAAAATTTATCTAAAGTTTTAGAAACTATTAAAAATTCATTATCGTTTTTCATCTCTTTGAAATATGCATGATATAAAGGTTAAAGTGATACTTATATAAATTCTGTGCTGGCATTATATAACAGTTATGTATGCACCCGGTATAATAATTTTTCTCATATCATTTATACTTACAATTTAAGCTTGTGTTGTCATATATAGCATTTAAATTTATATAATGAGAGAAAATTTTTAGAATATAATATGCCATATAATATGCCTGCCATATCCATTTTCCATATTTTAAAAAAATAATTTATTTTTGTATAGTTCAATTTTAGCTTCAAAATTATATATTTCGCCTATGTGTTTCTTTAAATATGTCATGAAATTACTGCAAAAAACACTTTAGAAAGTTGAAATTAAAAATTACTTTTGATTGATTAAAATGTTCATATTATTGTAACTTAAAGGAGCTTATTAAAATATCAGCAACTTAATTCAAACCACAGAATCTCTTTTATTTTTTTAAAGTATTAGTTAAAACACAGACGTATTTGTTTCCTATCGACCTGACTTTTGCCTCACATTAAAAAGTTCAAACTAATGTTCTTAGTTGATGTATGGGAAAAACGGGCTAAATTTACTTAAATGAACTATCTAAATTATGATGGTTAAAAACGAGTGTAACTATTATGACCTAAACTATTTGCTCTCCTTTTTTGCTGTTTTCATTTTTATGTGTCAAGATCATTTATCTACTATTGCATTATATTTCTCGTTTTCTGAAAAATGTGCTTATAACGTGTGCATAAAATCTGTACTCTAATAATACATTTAGTATTCTTTTAGTAAATTTCTAACGCTTAACTTACTACCAAGGGACCATATTTCAAATAAAATAATGCAAATGCAGTAAACTTTCGTGTTTATTTCAACAATTTCATAGATTTTATGTTTTGTTATCTGGCAACTAATGAACAAAGGGAAATTCAGATTAGCTTTTATCGACAAAAAAAAAATTAAATAGAGATAGAAGGAGGAATTCCAGCAATTAATATTACAAGAAAACGTTTGAGAGAAAGGAATGTTGTATCGTTTATTGATCTTAAGTAAAATTAACTACTTAACTGTAACTTTTATTGCGAGTTTCATAACAGTGTGATTAAGAATCTTTACACAAAACAGATAAATTTTGCTGAAGAAATCTTGTTAAGATGATTTACAAAATAAACTTAAAGCTTTATCAAGTTGTTTCATTGGTTATTGTCCTCCCATAATGTAAAAATAAATTTTATTACTATTGATTGTATTTTTGTCATTTTCACTAATCGAAGTATTTGTAAATGTTTTAAGATCTGTAAACGTGAAGAGTGTTTAAATATTAAAAAAAGACGAAAATAAATAAATAAAATTAGCTAAAAAATATCCATTGCTTATGCATAAAAATAAAAAGTTTGTTCAAAAATTGCTGTGGAGAATCTTTTTTTCATATACATTTTGCAGTGAGTTAAAAAATCGTTTATAGATTGAATTGGAAAAGTTAAATTGAAAAAAAAAAAAGAAAGAAAAACTTCAAGATTTTTCAATAGTTTAACAGAAATCAGAGGAAATTTAGTTCTAAAAAAGTAGAAACAATGAAATGTATTGATTAAATTTATAAAAATAATTTATTAACATTCAAAAATAATTTTTAAAGTAAATAAATTAATTCGTCATTACAAACCAGTTAATTGAGTAAGTTTTTTTTACATTATATTTACGTAAAGAAGTTGTTACTTTAAAGTACTGAAATTTTTTGTTTGTTCTTATTCAGCATAATGTTTTTGTATATGTATACGATTAAATAGTGCAAAAAATTGTTACGAAAAAAGTATTTGAAGAAAAATAAGTTGAGATATTTAACAAAATAGCATTAAAATAGAATATACTAAGGGCACTAAAATATTTATTTTTATAAAACCCAGACACATTTACGTTGCATATTTTTAATTAAATAGAAGAAATAATATTAAAAAATTAAAAGTTAATTTTTTGCCTATTAACCCTGACTTTCTTTTTTCCATTTGTAATAAATTTTGTAATAAAAAATAATAAAACTTTTTTTGTTTTCTTTGTCAAGCATACATATTTTTAAAATAGATCTAATAGATGTTTTAAATAAATAGAATATTATGTAATATCATAGAAAAGAAGCAAGCTGCTTCTGTTAGATTAAAATCCCTATGGTCTTTTGCCTAAAACAAAATCGAATATGTGTCTTCAGAATAGGTATTAATCAACGAAAAAGAAAATAAAAGTCGATATTAATCATGGAGAACGAAGAAGAAAGGCGATAGAAAAACACTGCTCTACATTTAGGGAAGAATTCCCCCACGCAAGATTTTAAATATGTTCCCCACACAAGATTAATGACTGCTCCTAATCCATAGACTTGGAGAAAGGTTCATGTAGAAAAATAAGGACATTTATTTAAAAAGCATTTCTGATGCAAAAGACAAAAAAAATGAGTAAGTAATTAAGAATATTTTAGAAACTGACTTGTATTAATAATATGATTTAATCAATACAAATATTTCTAGAGATTTATGTGTATTTATTTTTCACACTTATGAATTGCCTATTGATATCAAGACATTTAGCTCCCTAGTCTTGGACCGAATCTAGAATAAATTAAAACTACTGAGTCAAGATGTTTATGATTTATTTTAACATTAAAATATATTATTGAACATAATTTCATTGTATAGTTAGCTATTAATAATAAAAGATATTATTTAATTGAAATCTGACAAAATATTATCGATAAGGGTCAAATTATTAGATTATATTGCAATATAAATAAAGCTGAAGTATGTAAAAAGTATCACAAATAATGTTACACAAACAGCCATACTATATGATGATTATAATAATGGGTTCTCTGGTGAAGAACCCCTGAATTATAAAACTGAAACTATAATATGTCTATTTATCTGGCATTATGAGTACTCTTTTTATGTTATTATGCTTTATTCATGTAAAGCACAAAATGATTTTATTCTTTACTTTGACTCACTTCTGAAGTTAAGTAAAAATAGTTCTCCTTTAGATGTGAGCAACGTTTGTTTTTATATTTTTTATATATATTTTAAGTTTGGAATTTTTAAAGTCAATTTAAGGAAATTTCGTCATCTTTTAACATTTAGGTACCTAATAAATGCACAAAAAATATATGAATGAATATGTATTCCTTGGGCTTCCTTGATATCTTTTTCTCCTAAAATTGCTTAGCGATTATTTTAAAAGCCCCTATGGTAGACTGATAATTTTTTGAAACTAAAAGCTGATATCTAAATAAATATTCAGTCTTTTTTTGTAGTATCATATTCAAATAATATTTATGCTGCTCATAAAGTTGACTGCTGCAACTTTGTAAAGCAATATTTCATAATTGAAAAAACGTTTTTATTGGTTTATTCATTATTTAATCGTTCATCATAGTACTCTTCATTTTTTTCTCTGAATTTCGACAAATAACAATAGCGTTCAAAGATATTATTTTATTATAGACTATATTTGGAGAACTCTTTGATTAGATGCCTTTGAAAGAAGAAGTGAGAGGGGATGAATGAATCTTTTTTCTTCTAAACAAAATTGAAAAAAAAAATGTTTTCTTTTTCTTCTCTATCTAAATCAAAAATGTTTATTTTTAGTTTCGATTACATTTTGTTATTTAAAAGCAAAATCCATAATTTAAATTTATTTAAATGAAAACGGATATTTTTGAATGGTAGCAGCTTATTATTCTAAAATTTTTTTCCTTTAAATATATATTTAAAATAAATTACTTTTCATAGGTGATCTTTCTTTTCAAGATTTTAAAATTCAGAAATTTCATTAATATTTTCTTTTATTGAAAATCGTATTATTTTTTCATAAAACTATAAATTATTGAAATAATAGTAGTAAATTTCAAATTTTTGTGTCCATTCATAATTTTTTTTCTTCTGTAGGATGCTCTCTTACTGACTGGATACTTGGAATGGTTGTTCCTCGAGTTTCTTCTGAACCACTTTTTAAACAATTAGTTAAATATTAATTATAACTTTCAACATTATTAATTATAACTTTTCAACAATTGATTGTTATATCAAAAATGCTTCAGGTAATTTTCTGATACATAGATTTTTAAGTAGCGTTTGAACTATAAGTCATTTATATCAATTTAATGCATATTATTTTTAAATCTTATGTAACTAATTTTCCTGAAGAACTATTTTGATTTTAAACTTATTTAATTGGACCATGTCGCAGTGCGATTTTTTTATTTAATACCAACGAAACATATACTCAACAACGCATTTCACTAAAAGCAACGTATTTAATCGGTTTTTCTTAATTCCTCACTTTAAAACAAATTTTGAAAATAAATTAAATCAAACAAGCGATATTTTCAATTGGTAATCTACGGTAATCTACGGAACTCAAAAGTTTAATTAAGATTTAAGTTCTCAAAATTATTACAAATTATTCGGTTTAGAACAAATTTAACTCCTATATAATACACCTAAATACATCTTAGCAAACACTTTCACCCTAGTTAATCACTTTGCTACGAGAAACAGAGATCTATTAACGTCTCTTCATAAGCTTTGACCTTGAAACGTATCATGAAGACAAGGAAAGCGCTTCAAGTCAAGCGAATACTTTCTTTACAAATACTCAAGTTCAATCAACAGTTTGCGGCGGTCTGATTTTCCTTTCCGAATCCAACCTCTAATTCCGACGATTAGTCTCAGAGGTCTTTTCAGGATTCCATTTGGGAAGGAATGAGTAGAAGTGTGCCGACTCACAAATACGTCGCCACAAAACGTAGACAATGAATGAGCGTATGTTAATGAGTAAGTGTATGACGTCGATTTCATTCATGAAAGCGATTACGTGCCTACCTTTTGCTGTCGTCTTCTTGTTGATTGATCTCTCTTGAACTTCACGCAACGCTTATTAAACCTGATCTTAAATCACTTTGCGACGCCAATTACCGGTTTAAAAGGAACGCAATCAAAAGGAGAAGGTTCTCTTATTGAGGAAACACAGGGATCTTCCTCACAAATTGGCGCTCTCCAATGTCATACCTTCTTCTTTACCATCGACGGAATAAATTTTCCGCCTTTTAAATATTAACTTCCGATCTCAGTTATAATAAGAGGCAGAAGCCGCTTAAAATATTTTTAAGGTAATCACAAAATGATAAAACCTATTTATCGCCAATTGAAAAGTATTTCGCTTTTATTAAATAGGTGTTTGGCGATGGAGGCTTTGGAGGGGAGAATCTATAAAGCCTTATGAATTTTGATGATATTATTTTCGATAATATGACTTAAATGTTTATTAGATAAGTTTAGTTTTTAAGGTAAATTTTAAAAATTCGATTAATTTGTTTTTGTTTTTATGTATATTACACCGGTTTCTTTCTGCATGTAATTAAGATTTTTTTCCCTCAAAAAATTTGTGTAAAATAAGGCTGATACATTTTTCTAATATACCTACTTTTAATGCTGATACAATTTAGTACTGCTGCAAACGTAATTATTCTTACAGAAATTTAAAAATTTGGTGGAATTTATCTTTTTGAAAAAATAACCCCCAAATTTTTTTCTAAACCTTAACATGAATCATTTTTGAAGGTAAAAATAAAATCTAATAAAAACCGATTTCTGAAAAGTACTTGTAATTTGATAAATTAAAGCAGCTTTTTTTGAAATTTTATTATAGTTTTATTACTTAATTGTGCTTCTCTAACCATCGTAAGAATAGAGTTGGTTTAATTATTATTATTTATTTCTGAAAAAAAGATTTAAGTTTTTTTGCTAGTTGAAAATATATTTTATAATTTTTTTTTAAATGATTCAGCTTAGAAAAATTCTTTCAGTTTTCTTTCTTTACTATTTATCATTGTGCATTTTTTACCTTTTCAAATTATTTGAAAATTAAAATAAAGTTAATAAAAAAAAATTAAAACAAAAAATATTTTATCTGTAATTTATGAAAAATATGAAAAAAATAGTTATATGCATTTAAAAACTTTATTGATGAATGATTTGTTTAGATATTTATAATAGCTTGAAGTTCCATAAATGGATATTCATCAAAACCAATTTATATTAACAATAATATTAATAATATTATACCTTTATATTGCGCAACAAAAATTCCATCACACTGATATTCACGTGACTACTTTTTTAAGATGAAAAAACACCACCACACTGAGGCACAATTAAAAATATTATTTTCAATATGATATATCTTCAAAGCCTAATTTATTGACTTAAGTCAACAGTATTTTTAATACTATGTATGAACAGTAAGTTTCTTCGCTGAAGCGGTCGAGAGCAGACCTTCGACTAAAACAGTGAAAGAAAGAAAAATAGGCTTTCGTAATTAAGAGGAATCGCATAAACTCAAATGAAAGGGTTAATAATATTACTAATACATTCGTTCCAATAGGTAATCGGTCCCTATTTAACATGCATGCTTAAAATCGAACACAGAACCTAATTTGAAAAACAAATGTCTTCGATTAAAAACAAATTAATGAAACCTGTAAATATAGTTTCTGAAAATACATTGTGCTTGTTTTGAAACTAAGCATGGACTTTAAAGCTTAAAAGAAAAGAAATCATTAATTAATTATTAGTTTACCAACTAATATGAATCTATTTTTTAAAAAAAATGCATGAAAATTAAATGTAATAATTTTTAAAAAAGAATACAGATTAATTATATATTTACCTAGATCTTCACTACTTTCGCTAAAATGAAAAGTGGTTTTCCTCAGTTAAGGATTTTAAATTTCTGATTCTGCTATATTTGTAACCTATATGTGATTGGTTTATACCCCACCCAATTTTGAGTTAGCCGACTCCCCCACATATTAAATAAAAATAGAGAATTGTGTGATTTCTTCCTCACTTCGGGGATAAAAGGGGTGCGGAAAATGTGGAACAGCTGAGATTCCGAAACGGGGCGAACAGATGCTTATTTCTGTTTGGATATGTCAATGACCGGCCACCAAGTAAAGTGTTACCCTTCTTTCATTTCCGTGTTAGTAACGGATCAACCCTTTGACTATTCCATCACAATTTGAAATGAGTTTTCTTTGAAATTCTAAAAACAATCTTCCGAGAAAATGATTTTAACTCAGGCGGTAGAGACCTATCATTACGAAACCCTGAAAAAATTGCGAATGGAGAATAAAACAAACGTGGAAAATTTCAAGTGAATTCGGCATTTGTTTGCGAATCGCGTCTGTAAATGCCTGCAGGGAGAATATATATGTTTAGTACTTTTGGTTGCGCGAATAAAATTTTAATTAAAAGGCGCAACTCTTCAAAATTATAGTTATTTTGGGGTAAAAGAAATGAAAATGGAGAAAAACTTAATTTAAAAGGCGAAGAACATATTTTTCATCACAAATAAAAAGTCTGCGCATGCTCGACTGCAATATTAAGATTACAATCGATAATTTTTCTCAAAATTGTTAATTTAATAGGGTGGTTATAGGCAGCAAGAAAAGTATTTTAATTAAATTTCTGGTAAAATTGAGCATATTTTTTATTTGTGTGTATGTATTTTACCTTGTAAGGTGCTCCACATGTAAATTAGAAAGATTTATTAGATGTCCAAAGAAAATTGCACATTTTTTAATGTTCCTAATTTATTTATTTTTTTCATATTTGCTTGCTAATTTAATCAAAAGACGAACATCATATATCCTCCAAACACTTGAATTTGTGTAAATAATTTTTGGTATATTTTAAAAAAAGTAGCCTGAGAGATTAATTAGTTTTAATCTTGCTACCGCAATGAAGAAAAAAAGTATGGTAGAACTACCAGAATATGGTAAAACTTACCGTGTCTCTGGCTTTATGTAAGCATCTAAAAGTTCGCATATTTTCATAGAAGTACTTTGGTAATGATTTAGGTAAACGTTTTGGTAAACGAGCGTAATGATTTTGGCACAATATTTGGTTTTTTATTCTTTAAAAGAGCTGGTAAGTGTGGTAAAATTTGGTAATTTCATCACGATGTCTTAGAGTATGACATTAAAACAATTTTTTGGGGCTAACTTTATTTTTCGGTTTTGTATTGTTTAGTAAATGCGTGGTACTAAACTAAAGAAACTAAACTAAAATAGAATATTATAATAAAACATCAGTTGATTTAATTAAATTACGAAATTAAGTTAGGATTACTTTGAGATTGGAATAACTTAAGAACATTTAAAGAATTTCAGGACACCTAAGGACATTTACGAAATTTTCTCCCAATCTTCAAATGGTGCTTGCTCATTGAACAAAAAAGAAACTAGATTTATTAGATAAAATATTCGTAATATTGATTATAAAGAGATTTAAAACTAAAATAATGATTATTTTTTCTATCTTTAAATTCTATATATTTTGAATGCCACAATTGTTTTCTCAAAATATTGTTTCCCCCCCCCCAAAAAAAAAGAAAGAAAAAGAGGGACATTTATTCGATGCTAATTTTTACCAAGAGTTTCATTATTAATTACGAGTTAAATAACGATACCGCAAAAACTTTTTTTCCTTTCATTGAAATTCGCAAACTTTCAATGAGTTTAACTTCAATGACTATATATCACAATTTGTTCTCTAACAATGAAATTATCACATAAATACGTATAATTTTACTTTTTAATTATAATTATCTGAACGACAACAATTTCTACATATTTTAAATTTTTCAGTAGTAACTAAATACCTATATTTTAAAGCGTCTAGCAGTCAGATTCATAAAATGTAGTTTTTTGACTCGCAATTTTTTCTTATTATGATTAAGTGCAGTTTCCCATGTTATTAAATAGAGACAATGTGAATAGGAAAGAGACTTTGTCTCAAAAAACTAACCATCCACCTGTCAGTGGAGTAACTATTGACACAGATTATTTTATCAACAGTGGAGGACTAAATTTCCCTCTCTCTCTCTCTCTCTCTCTCTCTCTCTATATATATANTATATATATATATATTAACTGTAAATTTAAACTGTTTTCAGAACACATAGTTTTAATAAAACTACTGTTATAAATATTAATTTATTTTATAATAATAGGATTTATGGCGCATGCACTGAAACCCTCCCAATTATGGAAAAAAGTTATTAAAAACTCACGTGTTGTTAAAAATTCTACAATTTCAACATTGCATTTAATTAAAAAATAAATAGCTGTTAAAATGCCTCAAAATGACTAGTTAAATTCTTTTTTTCATATATCAAAATTGTTTTCAAATTATTTCAAAGCTCTATACTATTAGACTAGTTTCCGTGTTCAAAAAAAAGTAAATAAACCTAAATGTCGAAATAATTGGGGAAAAGCTGGATTTTTTTTAAAGTCGTGGTTCGAGTTCAATATGGATAGCTCAAGTTTGCCCTCTCTATTAACATGAGCATTACTGAGGGGGAGAGAAAAGGGTCAAAGTGGGGGGGGACTTAAACTTAGCTAAATAGACAAGTGAAACTTTTTTTCGTGATTTCTTTTCTTTCGTGCTATTTTGAATTGAATGGCACCAAAATCTGTTCAGTAGTTTTTAAGGGACTTAGTAAGTATGAATTATAAAAGTAAATTTTTTTTTATCATAGCTATTTATGCGTCTGAAATTCCTATCTTGACAACTTAATTCTCTAGGAATTTATGTTTTTATCTTTATTGTCTAATTTTAATTTATGTGCTTATTTTACGCTGAAACGAATGGAACTTAAACAAAGTTTATAAGACTAATATTTCAAAAATCATTAAATTATAAATTTCGATATATAAAACATACAGTTTTTCACTTATACCAATTTACAAATCTGGCATTGTTGTATAGAAAAGAGAAACATTGGATTCTTTGTATGTTTTACGCTTATTTGAATGAGACAAAAGCCAAGTCGATAGGACTAATAGCTTAGAAATTATGAGAGTTATAAAATTTCTATTTATGAAGAGTACAATTTCTGTGATTATTCTTATTTATGCATCTAAATTGAAATTTAGACAAGTGAGGTATTGATTCGAATGTATTTTTCAATTTTGTCTAAATCTTAATGGTAGACACATACATTGGTATAAATGCAAAAATTTTTATTTAAATAAATTACCTTCATAACTCTTGAACAAATAAACTATTAGTCCTATCTACTTGGTTTTGATATCATTTAATTTATCATATAAATATGTAGGAGCCTATACTTTGCTTGTCTATGTTGCAATGTCAGGGTTGTAGCTTAGTATAAGTACAAAGCTGTACTTTTTAGATATAAAAAATTAAATGACTTTCAAATTATTAGTGATATAAACTTTAAATTGATCTCATTCGATTTATCGTAGAAGTATATATAAATATATATAGGAATTATTACCTCAGTTAACTATATTTCGGAAGCAAAAACAGGTATGATAAAAAAAGTATGCAATTTTATATTTCATACTAACTGAATCCCTTAAAATTACTTAACTAATGGACCTAGAGACTTGATTTTGGTTTCATTCAATTTAATATAAAAAAGAAACAATACCACATTTTTCGATATAAAGTTTGATTTTTCCTCCTTTTAACCTCTTATCACGTTCCAAAGTTTAAGATAGTTTACCTCGGTGAACGGAAAAACTTCAGGTATGCTTATTGAACCCAAACCACTGCTTTTGCTAAGCTTTACCATAATTATTTCCAAGTTCAACTACTTAGGAACTAACCTGTATGAACATGTTTAAATTGAAAGTGAGCAATCTCATTTTCAAATTGAGTTACAAACAGGATACAGTATTCATAATTCAGGAACATTGTATGTTGCACGATCACATTTAATGGATAATAAGAATGAAAGAAAAATACTTAAATTTTCTACTTTGTAGTTAATAGTACCAAGAAATAATTTTGAAGAAATAATACATTTTAATGTATTCTTTAAAAATCATGTACTTTAATTTTTGCATCCTTATTTCATTTTTATTTATTTATTTATTTTTACTTTTGTTCTTTCAATTTTTAGGCTATTTAAAACATTTTAAATACAATTTTTTTTCATTACAATGTATTATTTTTTTAACAAGATTTTTGGCCTCAACTTTGATTTAACCCTTTGGGATAGATCCCACTTATTCTTTTTAAATCTTACATTTAATTTTTATATTTAAATATTGAAAACGCTACACTTCATTTTTCTTAATGTAAAATGATCAACAGTGATGAATTAAAAAAAGAAAAATTTACCAATTTCCATCCCGTAGAGCATATTTATTATAAATATATTGCTAAAATGAGTTAACCAATTGAAATTATAATTTGTCATTTTATTTTTGAACACTGGTGAATAGAACAAAAAAAATTATTCGTATTTGCACAAAAATAAGATATGATCAATTTTAAAGTTTTATTACGTAGTTATAATAAACAGAAAAAAATAAATATGTAAGTAAAACTCGCAGTTATAAGTTACAATTTAAATGGGAACTTTAAGAATTTCTGAACAAAATGCGCAAACAATTTCTTAACATTATATTTAAAATTTCTTATAAAATAATTAAATATTTAAGAAATTTTTAGGGATTTTTTCATAACTGGAATTAACACGCAGCATCTTTTTTAAAGTCTAGTTTTATAAAAGTTTTTTTTAAAGTTAATCAAGTGAAATAAATTCTTTTTTAGATATTTTTGAAATATTGTAGATTTTTTTAAATGAACTAAATTATAACCATGCTGAAAAAACTTCTTTGAATATGTGAAAAATTGTCCTTAACTTATCTGGTTAAGTTTTTAGTTTTCGCAAATTTTTGCTGGTATAATAGTATATATTTATATTTATTATGTAATGTTATAAAAGCTTATAATAGAGTAACTTTTTAATATTCCTCACTGAAACATAAAACACTATATAATTGCTTAACTGCTTTACATTTGTTAGAGATATTTAGAAAACTTTAAAAAAATCTATTAATTAAATTTATTAATTATTATTCTATGAATTAAAATAAACGAACTAAGACTTGTTTTTTATCAAGAATTTAGACAAATATTTTACTCATATGTGCTATAAGTATAATACATTAAATGTTTTCAATACTTGTCTATTTCTATATTTCAATAGATATCTGTTTATTTTTAATAATAATTTCTATTATCTTATAAATAATTTATTCTTAATCATATTATTAGAAACATACGAATTTTATTAAGAATGTTTACTATATTAATATCTTAAGAACATTCAAATTATATATTACGTTGCTAGAATTACTATATTAGTCTTAAACATTTCAAATTATATATTATATTATTAATATTACTATATTAATTCTAAAGAACATTCTCGAAATTTATTAAAATATATTAAGCTGATGCTTACAAAAAAGTATACTGGTGCTAACAATCTGTAAATGCATAAGTACATATTGTTAGCACCACATGTTTAAAAGTAATCATCCCCTAGCTTTACTTTGTTGATAATAAGGTTCACATTAGGTCTTCATAATAAAGCTCACATTATTTATCTTCTACCGCAGTTACAACATTATCTATACTAATAATATTTACATCATTTAGCTTTTAAGACATTATTCTGTCAATTTTCCTAATAATCTCCACAGCATTACTCTTCCGTGACATTTACTTTTATATCCTTTCCACTAACAATAATAGCACAGATCTTCCTCCTTATAATTACATTAACAATATGTTAAAAAATTTTCACATTTAAATTAAGAGAGAAATAAAGTAAACTACTTGCTATTGCTGTCATATGTCATAAATATCATTATTTTCTTTATATTTGTTATACTTACTAGAGCAATCAAAGTAGTATGAGGTTTTTTATACCGAAAAAATATGCCGACTCTAATTGTTCAGTATTAGATAATCTTTTTAACTGTAATTGCTTTTACGTGAGCGAATCAAAACGTTTTTTGACACCATTAAATTCTAAGTCTCAACAGTAAAAAAATAATCACCCCACTTACCTTTTTTCACCACGTCCAAAATTGATATTAATCCATTTATAAGAAAGGTACACAATCAATAAAAATTGCATAAAACAACGAAATATTTACAAGAATATCAATCACATTACCAATGGAAGTGATGCTACCTCATCGAGAACTGCAGAGATCTGATGAACCTATACTGTATAGGTATTTGAAATGCTAGGCTAATGTTGACAATTTCAGTCAATGAACTTCTAACTGTATGGGAATCCCTAGGTACCTGAACCACCCTTCTAAAAAGGGGGTGTCTTAGACAAAAAAAAAATAAGGAAAATAAAATAAAAAATAAAAAATAGTGTCTTAGTGAAAGCTTAGAAAGCAATGACCTAGGCTAGGCTTCTTTCTCACATCATGTATATGTCAGGCCTACTATAAAAAAATTGTTTCTTGGCTATAACGGGTTCAACGGCCCTCTTTTCGATCACCGATCATATGCGGAAAAGATTGAAGCTATTATCAGAAAAAGGGGAAAGAAATTATTTCTTTCCTTTTGAGAATCTCGGCGGAAAGGGTTATTGTGTAAGTTCGAACTAATGTGGGTCCCCCCGCCCTTACCTGAGGGGGCCCACCACTGATTGAATTCCGCTAGTGAGACAGTGGACAGGTTCATACCTGGGAAAAGTTCATTGCCCAGAAATGCACTTTCCATTTCGGATTCCTTAAGAATTTTTCAGGTGAGAGTATATTTCTTCGTCATAATAACATTCACTTTTCTTGAGACTGTGCAACACGTGGAATTATGTTTTCTTACTTATTTACATTGTGTGTGTGCATATATCTTGGATATTTGTGTAATTATGTATCTTGGAAACTTGTGTTTTTGTGAAAGTGCACTTATTATCAATAAGGATATATAATTGAATTGGATAAACTTTAAAAAAAGGTAAGAGAAATGTAATTAATACAAATAAATAAAATAGTGCCATTGTTTTTATTTTTAAATAAGAAGAGCATTATTATTTTTTTAGAATTATTTTAGTGTAATTAAAAAATAAATTAAATGCTTGATTAGAAGTATAACTTTTTTTATTGAATATAAAAAATAAAGCGAAATGTTTACATTATATGCACAATATGAAATTAAATAAGAATTTTGGAAATAAAATCGTTCTATTTGATAACAGTACCTCGACCTGTTCCTTACATTTTTATAAACATTGATTTAATATATTACCTGCGCAAAATATCATTTTGAGTACAAAGTAAAGCAACAAATACTTAATTTTAAAATTTAAAGTTACCTATTTTATATCATCAATAAAAATTTAAATTGATATCTGGTCAGTCAAATAGTTTTAAAAGAATATAAATTAATGTGAAGAAATATATATTGTTTTTACTATTTCCTAGAACGTATATTATTTTCGTTTTGTAATCTATTTTAGCTGCTTTTATTTTATATAATTTTTAAGAATCCAATTATTATGATATATTAAAATTATAATAAATTATATTATATATTAAAATTATATAAAATATTAAATGTTAAAATTAAGGCAAAACAGTCTGAATACTGCTTTAAAATATGATATTTCTTAAATAATTAAAAAAAATCCATCTAATTTGTAAAAACTGAAATAAAATAAAATGTAAACAGATAAATGTAATTGACTTAAAATAAAGTAAATATTAAATTAAAACATAATTTAAATATAATAAAGTCTTCACGAAAGTTTATTGCCCTTTTCTAAATAACAAGTGTTTTCTTAGAAAAGGGAAAATCTTACTTTCGTTTTTTACCCCGTGCACCCCTTTTTGAAGTTCAACGCTCCTTTTCTTTAAATTTCTCTCTCAAAAAATCTTTTCGATCTTATGTGCATATTTGTATACTCAAATTATTTTATATTTTAATTTGAAATTTCTCTTATTTATGTTTGGTACTGATTTTGAAGCTGCTTTTCATTCCCGAACATTAGTATTTGTAATTTGATCTTGCAATAAATTCATAAGAAATAGTTTTAAAAACTTTATATATATTGAAATAAATAACTATTAAAATATTTGAGAAAATTAATAATTCAAATATTTGCAATGGTAGGAAATGTCGACACTTTTTTTTCTCAATCTGAAATTCAAAATATCATTTGTAGTATACCATTAAAATATAGATTTATGTAAACGGAATACAAAATTCGCTTCGTAAATTTTGATTCTTCTTAACTTTAAGACTCTGAGCAAATTCGAATAAAAATTTCCTTTCCATGCACAGACCTACTAAATATGTGTATAAAAATTTATTGTTACACCAAAAGTTTAATAGGTTAATTGATGAGAAACTCCATGTCAAGCTCTTAATCGGCTTAAAAACAAACAGAAAAAACATTTTGAACCTATAAACATATCGCACTAAAAATAAATAAAATTTTTTAAATTAATACGTACTTTGAGTGTCTCATAACCAAAGGCTTCGCAAAAGTTTATTGCTCTTTTCTTATTAACAAGTGCTTTCTCAGAAAAAAGTAAAGCATTTTTTTTGTATCTTATGCACCCCTCTATAAAGTTCAATGTTTTCATTAGAACGTCTAAAGTTGGAAGTAAAATCTAGTTTATTTGTGCTCTAATAATAATAATAAAATAAGGAAATAATTTCATGTGTGTATGATTCTTTATAAAATCGTAATAATGAGATTTTTTAATTTCAGGTATATTCAATATTTAATTTAAATAATCTTAAGAATATAGTTACTCTATGAGGTCGTTACCCTTTCGTTACCTGCGAGAGTTGGTGAGAAATAGGAATTCCTTTAGCAGCAGTCCCCTTTCTTAGGGAATTTTTTAAACTCTTTTCCTTTTTCTTTCTTTTTTATTTACATTCATCGTTAAACTTGCATTTTATTTAGTGACATGTGTTTTTTTTCTGCAACTCGCTTTTTCTCTATTAATACGATATCCAAGGAAAAAGTATGAAGGAATTGTATTGTATTTTTTTCATCGCTCTATACTTGTATATAATAATACAAAATATAAATTTAGTTTATAATACTAAGCTTTTACCGCGGTTTTATTGAACAATTAATAAAATAATTCATTATGATTCTTATGATAATAAAATAATTCATTATTCAAATTTTGTTCGCAAAGACGGAAACTAAACTTATATTAATCCTAATAAAAATAGAATGAAAATAGATAAAAAATAGGGGAAAAACATTTCCCGTTAAAAATAACTTTCTGCTGTTTAGATATATATTTAATTAATAAACAAAGAAATATGCTTACTCCTCAGTCAAAAAATATTATTCAATCTTAGCAAACTCTAAAATATTTTGTCTTTGTAAAATAAAGAAAACTGATTTACTTTAGATATTTCAAAACAATCTTATCAATCAAACAATCAACAATCTAACAATCAACAATCTATGATCAGGAATCTAACAATCCTATCTTTATAGTAATTTGTTAAAAAAGATTTTTTTACATTATAGTGTACATCAATACTAGAATTCCTATACGATTTTATCAGAAATTTTGGGCCAATAAGAGGTCAATGCAATTTTTTTGAAGTAGAAAGTACTTCCTTAGAAAGAAGCAATTTCCATTCTATTCTCATTTCGCTTTAACAAAATGAAAACATTTTCTTCAATATAAATAAATTTATCGTTAAGAAAGAAAGGAAGGTGGTCAAGAAAGAAAGTATAAATAATGTAAAATAGCATTTAGATCTGAGAGCATTAGTTTTATTATTATTTTTTTCGTTGAGTAAGAGATATAAGAATTCATTGAGTTTCTAAATTGTACTTTTAAAAAAAGCTTTCAGTTCTGTTTTTCAATACAATAAAATTTTAGTTATCATTTCAAGGTGAATATAAATAATATTGAAGACTATAAATTTTTAAATAACTAACATTGTAACAGAATAAATTCCTTTTTGATTGATACGACGTGTAACAAATGAATGATAACAATGTTCAAAGGTTATGATATTACTCCACTTGGTTAGTTGCACCCGATAGAAGGGAAAAAAGGGGCAAGATATGTTTCGCACGCAGAGAAGGAGGGAGTTTTGAATAGTTAACGATGTCGATATATAAATTGCGTTTTCTTTTATAAAATGTACAACACAAAAATTATAACATAATCTTAAAGTAATGATAATATTGAAGGAAATTTATATGTTGCACCCAATGGATTGTAATTTAGCCAAGTTTAATCAGGTTTAACAGAAGATTTCTAATCCACAGGGAGTGCATTTCTTTATTAAATAGTCATAAAATTTTTAAATGAATGGTTTAAAAAATATCTAAATTTGCATAGCGTTATTTTTCACTCTTTTTTTCAGGCTTAGGATTGCCCAGGGCTTATAGATTTTGGCGTGTTTAAAAATTACCGGATTTTGTCTTATAACAGGTCCAAAAGCAGATGTCAATAACGTAATATTAATAAACGAGATAGAATATTAATAGTGGATAATATTAATGAACGTGATATAATATTAAAAGTGGATAATATGAATAAACGCTATATAATATTAATAGTTGATAATATTAATAAACGTGATATAATATTAATATTGGATAATATAAATAAACATGATATATATAATATTAATAATGGATAATATAAATAAATGCGATATATAATATTAATAATGGATAATATTAATAAACGTGATATTATTAATAAACGTGATATAATATTAATAATGGATAATATTAATAAATGTGATGTAATAATTTCATTGACTAAACTTGGATTGGATAAAAGAAAGACGACATAAAGCATATTAATAATGACAAATAATGAGTGACCACTTAAGTCATTAAACCTGCCACAAAATCAAATTTTTAAATAAATTTTTTGCAGTGAATTTCTTAGTAGACAATTAGAAAATTACTTAGACTACTCTAGATAAAGTCTAATATGGGATGATCATGAAGTTATTTCTACTACGAGGTCATCAGCCTTTCTTCAAGTTACAAGTGTTTCTTAAAAAAGGGATCCCCTCGTTTCGTTCCCATCCATCCTCACCACTGAATGATTTTTATTATTTATTTTATTTTTATTCTATTGAGAGAGCCTTTATTTTGATCGTAGAGATTTGATGTTTATAAACTAATTTTAATAAGTTACTTTATTAAATATTCTTTTTAAATATTTTTTATAAATTAGATTTAAGTCTAGCAGTTTTCAGAGTTATAAAATGGTACTACGAATTTAATTGAAATGATTTACAAAACATTTTTGTAAAACTCTAATTTCATAAGCTTTTAGAGAGATTATTAGGATTATTTAATTTCAATTGCGGTTTTTTATTTATTTAATAAAATATTAAATACATTCTTTCTCACATATTTATTTGAACATAGAATGTTTTTGATTGCCTCTAAAATATTTTATATATAAATTAATTACGCGTATTTGTTATTCTACATATAAAGCAAATGTTCATATTAAGTCTTCTAGTAGTCTTTAAGTAAGTTATAAGTATTTTCAATATGTATTTCTTTCAAGAATTTTTACTGAAAGGTAAGAGTTCATCACCCTTGCATTTGCAGCAAGTGCATTTAAAAAAAGAGGGGGAGATATCCTTCCTTTTCTCACACATTTAGATATCTTTTTTAAAAAGAAAAAAAAAACGAATTTATTTTTTTAAAAACGAAAAAAAAAGTTTGATAAATTTTATGTTTTTATAATTGCGTCTAATGATTTATTTAAACAATTTTTTTTTTCAAAATTTTATTTTAAGTTGCGTGTAAAACTTCGTTGTATTATAATGATGCATATTGTCATCAAAAAGTCTCCAATCATAATTTTATTCATCTTGTAGTTATTCATACACGTACCCAAAGAAAAAATAAAATGATACATAAATCCTTAAAAAAATGTAAAAATGCCTTTTAAGACACATAATTTTCAGGTTATTTTTTATTGTAAAAAAATTAAAATTCCAATATACTAGCTGGATACTAATGCTCCAATACATGTTTAGCTGGTTTTATTTTTACAATGAATAGATTTGTTGTTAAAAATTGTATATTGTATGATATTATAGTTCAATGTTCAACTAGTTTTTAGAGTATGCAAAAACTATTTTCTCAATTTTTTTAACAACAAAAAAAAATCTTTTCAAAAACTACTAAATTAGACGCATATTATTCAGCTCAGTGTAAAGCAATTTTAAAATTTTTGAGTTTCTAATATAAATGAAACAAATTACTCAGTCAGATATTGGGGAAATGAAAAAAAAGTAATGTTTTTATTGCCGGTAGTTTTGTTTAAAATTATTTTTGTGAACTGAAAAAGTATTTTTGATGTTTTTTTTCATTTCCCTTTGGAAATGATTCTTGTGATGAAAACCAAGTTTTTCCAATACATATTTTTTTCGAACTGAATGATCAATAAAAGTTAAATTTTTTTAATAAGACGTAAGATAAGATAATTATTAATTTTGACTAAGATAATTTTTTAATTTTTTAATAGAGAACAGAGAGGCATAAGAATAGAGAATTCATTCTCCTTTCAGGAAGTAGCAAGTACGACCTAAGAAAGAGAAAAACCTTTTGTTTTTCTTTAATCTCCTTTCAATAGATTAAAGCCTTTTTTCGTAATTCTTTTTCTTTATCTAGTTTTTATATTAAAAAATTGCATCAAATTATTTGAAAAAAAGCAATTGCACTAAGAGCATAAATATTTCTTAATGTTTTGAGCAGAAAAATATTTTATTAAATGAAATAATGTTTTCCTGCTTAAAAAAAACTCTTACAATTAATTAATATTTCAGTAGAACATTTCAAAATTAAGAATTTGAAATAACTTATTAATATAAAGTGAAAAGTCTGTTTTTGATCAAGAAATAAGATTCTATGCATTTATAAGTTAAAAAACTTAGGTTAAAATGTTAAAGTATTATCTCTTCTTTTGTATAGTTTGAAATACTCAATTAAAGGCCTTAATAATGGATTTCATTTTTATAAGTATATTCTATTGGGGAATAGATTTTTTGTTGTCTTCAAACAAATACATCATCTTACCTAATCCAGGTGTGGTTGCTTCAAATCCCTAATTAGTTTTGTTTTGAAAGCTGCCAATTTTTTAAAAAAGAAATAGGATTTTCAGTTTTCTTTTTACCTAAATGTGTTTATTAAGATTATATAGGTTAACACTTACACACACACAGATATATATATATATATAATATATNAATATATATATATATGCGCTTGTCTTTGCCTTTGAAAATAACACTAAAGGAGGAAAAAGCATATGACCTTAATTTATCGCCATGAATTGAAATGTATTATTATGTCGCATTTTTCCTATCACGCCCTACGTACCAAAGAATTGGAAACACTTAGAAGTCCCGCGAGTGATTTTTAAAAAATCCTGTATCAAACTATATTTTCAAATTGAATAAAACGTGTATTTTGCAGAGAGGAACTGATTGCAGATTGAAAACAGCTATGTTAAACATCTAAGATTTAAATATCTCATGCAACAGATAACAAAAAAAAAATGTTTCTCAGTGTTATTCAATAAAAATTAAATTAAGTAATTTCAAAATCAACAAAACTACTTAGAGAGAGTTTTCAATGCGAAATTGAGGGTTCATTACCCTCTCTAAAGCGTCAAGTACTTCCCAAGGAAGAGGAATATTCCTGCTTCTCCTGTCTCCTTAAATGAAATAAAACATTTTTTCTTGTACTTTTAATTTTATTTTATTTCTTTATCTAGTTTGTTTTAATTATTAATAAAATTAAGTTTTACTAATTAACGCATTTATTTCGGAAATTATTAATGAAAATAAATTTTCTCGTAAAAGGTATCAATAATTCCTTATGTTTGAAGTCGTCAAACAACAAACTGAAAATAGGAAATAGCTAAAAAATCTCATTTTGACAGAAAAAACTCAATATTTTAATGTGTTTCAAAATATCTTTAAATGATGGTAGTGCATTAAAATGAATTCTTCTTGTACGTTCAAAAAAAATTTCCCTTTTCTTGTATGTAGAATTCAAATTTTTATTTTAAATCTGCATTTTAAGCAAGTAATATTATGCAAAATAATATTATGCAATATAAACCTGTATCAAATTATTGCTAAAATTGGCAAATAGTTTTCAAGTCTAAACTACGAGTTCATTCCCCCATAAACGTGTCAAGTGTTTCCCAAGACAGGGTTCTTCATCCCGTTCTTCAATCCTTAAGGGTAGAATTTTTTCACGCATTTTTTTTCTTCATATTTAAATTTTAGGGAGTCAAATATTTATTTAATTTTTTTATTTTTAGGGAGTCAAAATTTTATTTAATATTGTTATTTCATTTATCACTACATTTTTTCAGTGATTTTAATAATTTAAAAAGTCTCTTTAAGACAGAGAAAATTCAATAGTAATAATATGTTTCAAATAATTTTTAGAAGAAAGCATTTTTAGTGCATTCAAAACAGTTCCAATCTTTTATTACGTCTAGAAATCTTGCTTCTAGATTATAAATTGTACTAATAAAAAATTGTCAAATAACATAATAAGTTGTTTTAAAAATCAGTTTGTAGTTTTATTTAAAACATGCATATTAATCAGGTAAGAATATTTAAAAGACATAATATGTATATTGTTTCAGAAAAATATTGTGTCTAATAATAAATTTATATCAAGCTGTTTCAAAAATTAGGAAATAATTTTTAAATCTAAATTACGAGTTCATTGGAAAGTGCTTCCTAATAAAGGATTCTGCTTTTTATCTTCAATCTTGGAGGAGATGTTTCGTTGGCATTTTTTTTCTTCAATTTTCTTCTAGAAGGATTTTCTTTGGTTTAATTTTACATGATAAAAATATTATTTAACTAATTTTCACCTTGGTTTAGTTTATTTAAAAAAAAATAAGCATTTATTTAGAAAAATATTTACAAAATTATACGATTTTTTAAAACGAAATTTACATACATTAAAAATAGTTTGATGTGAGTACGTTTCATTAGAAGATATAACATTTTTCTAAAGAAGTATATAAATACAGCTTCAACAAATTATTATTCATTCAATAAAACATGCTTGAAATAAAAATTCCAAACTAACTTTCATAATAATTTATTAATGTTTCTATGACGAAACTTATGTTATTTAATTAAAATAAAATTAATTTCATAATCTAGAAACTAGACTTTTAGAAATGATAAAAGAATGTAATTTGTTTTGAATGTCCTAAAATTACCTTTCTCTTAAGATAATTTGAAATATGTCAATTAAAAGAATACCACCTACTTTAATTAAAAAAATGATAAATTCAAAAATTATGTTTAGAGTTAATTAATATTCAGAATTAATGTTCGAGTTCTTTTTAAAAGTTCTATATGATTAATTGCAAAGAGGAGCTGTTTCTCAGTTATTTTCTCTTTTTTCATGCATTCATATATATAAAAGCGTAAGCGTCATTCTTCAACATTGATCATTTTTACTTAGATATAATGAACGTGTTAATTTTCTAGTAAAGAAATCCCTTTTTAATTACATGTAAGATTAAATTATATTGCATTTCGCCTACTGAAAATAAAATTCTAAGGGGGGTTCTTTACCCTTTCTGAAGAAGCAGGTGATTCTTAAGGAAAAAAAAACAATCCTGGTTCTTTTTACCAAGATATTCTCTAAGGTTTCTTAATAATGTTATATTTTTAGTATTTGTCATTATAATTTCAAGATATTCCATTTTTCACAATTATTATGTATGTAGAATTTCTAAACCCAATTTTGGATAAATTAAAAGCAAATATTATAACGTTTTGTTGAATTTTTTTAATCGTTTTGTTTATTAGATAATTCTTTTTCATCTTTTTTAATTAATTTATTAGTTAACAAAAACAATTATTGAAGCAATTTATTAACTCCTAAATTAGTATGAATTAATTTATTAGTTAACAAGGGTCTAGACTAAAATCTAATGATATAAATTGATAATCATCTAATAATATAAAATGATCTTTGTATTGATAATCATAATATCTAAGAAAAGATTTAAAAAATGCCCAATTTAAAACAGACTATGCAAAAAAAAAAAAGGGAACAGAGAGAGAGATATATTTTTGCAGATATGCAGATATATTTTTCTGCATTTATTATACCATATCTTTATTTTTAGAACCACGTAATCGATAATTTGTTTCTGTTCAAATTGAGTCATAATATAGTGTAATAAGAAATAAGATTAAGGGAGAAATAATTAGTACGGTAATTTGGCTTAAATTGACGTATTAAGGTTATAAAACCGTGCATACTCACTCGTACAACAGTAATTTTCAACAAGCTAAGATTTTTTTAAGTTCACACCGTTTATTTGATGATATTTAGCTACTTACACTAATGTTTTTTTCTTTTTTCTAATAGTATTTTTTTAATATTATATTTATGCAAAAATATTTATATATATATATATAATTGAGTCATAATATAGTGTAATAAGAAATAAGATTAAGGGAGAAATAATTAGTACCGTAATTTGGCTTAAATTGACGTATTAAGGTTATAAAACCGTGCATACTCACTCGTATAACAGTATTTTTCAGCAAGCTAAAATATTTTTAAGGTCACACCGTTTATTTGATGATATTTACCTACTTACACTAATGTTTTTTTTTCTCTTTTTTTTAATAGTATTTTTTTAATAGTATATTAATGCAAAAATATTTATATATATATATAATTTACATTTTTACACTTTCATAAAAATCAGTGCGATACTAAACCGTAATATTGGTTCTTCGAACCATAATACGTTTCGAATTCACTCATGACTTAAAAGTAATAAATTGAATCTAATTTAATTTAACTTGAACTATAGTATCGTGCAATGAAGTTTAAGAAATGTGATAATACTGTTAAATACTATATTAAGGTTACAGCAAAATTGAAAGATATTATGGTTCAACTCGCTCTTAAGTTTCTTAAAGTTCATATAATGTTTTTCACGTGTTCTAATATAAAGTGCACTAGAGAGTTCAATACCCTTCTTTCGAGGTAGCAAGTGTGTCTCAAAAGAGGGTATAATCCCCTTTTCTTCAAATTTTGTTACTTGACTTTTTACCTTTTTTCACTTCCTCTTTTGTGAATATCCCGTTTCATAGTTCATTTCATCTTTTGCGAACCATTTATTTTTAGTTGATAAGCTAAACAGTTGATAGGCTAAATTTTGATATTTATTCAAAAGAATTCACTTATTTATTTTATCACTTCTACTCAATCTAGATATAAAGCCTGAGCATTTTTTGTGGACTAAGCAAACTCTAATATTTATAATGATTTATTTTAATGAGTAAGCAAATCTCCCTCTCTCTCTCTCTCTCTCTCTCTCTCTCTCTCTCTCTCTCTCTCTCTCTCTCTCTCTCTCTC
>NC_092214.1:30602909-30630156 GCF_043381705.1 Parasteatoda tepidariorum | reverse complement strand
AATAAGTATTTGCTTATTACGGAGATTATAATGCGATAAATAAATGTCTTTCAAATTTTTAAAATTTCAACTTTTAGCAAGAAAACTTACCAGTGAACTTTCAGCTTTAACGATAAATTAATGCGCAAAATTAATTACTGAAAAAGAGTAAAAACTCAATTAATCGATTTTTTTGTCGAGTTTCTCCATTTCAATGATCGCCATGACATATGAACTAACTCGATGCTCATTCGAATAAAATCCTCTATAAAGAACGGTAAAACCATTAACCATAAAGTCACATTATATTTCGAATGGGCTCTGGGGCTAAAAAAATGTACCACAGAGAGATACTTTTAATTCGAAACATTCGAAAGTCGTAAATATTCGAAGCGTTCTCGGCGTTTATTAAATTTCATAGATTCTGGAATTTCTTTCTCCCTTTTTTTCATAGCAAACCAATCAGCTAATATAGAATAAACTTTTGGCGCCACATTTGTAATTAATATTTCCGCTCTTTGGAGAATGGCGGTTATCGCCTTCCTATCTGTGGCTTACCGTTAGAGTCAGGGACAAACTAGGTTTTGGTTGTATTTTTCATCGTTTCCGATTTTAGAGCACAAATATTGATAGTGCCAGCCACCCATGTTTAAAGATTCATTTCCGGAAGAGTGTTATCGCTCCTATTAGCAAAAGTAATCAGGCTAAATAATTTTTAAATTTTTTAAAACAAATACTTTTTTATTTTATTTTTTGTCCACATACATATTTTAGATTATATCTGTGTGTGAAAAGTTATCTGAGTCATTTGATAAATGATTATAGACAGATTCTGCTAAAGATCCATGCAAAGATTTTTTCCTTTTAAAATGTTTGAGTACTAAATAACAGCGTAGTGCTTGATAAACTTTATTGATAAATAATTTTAGATTTCTTTTATTTTACCGTAAATAATATGAAATGAAAAAACTATGTTTTTCAATTATTTTTCTAATAAATAAAACTAATTTGTGCCGACGAATTTATTCATCAAATTTCAGACAAAATGATTTAAGAAAACAAAACTGAAAGGAATTTACTTATCAGTTATAAAATAATTTACGTCTAATTTACATAAGTTTAGATTATATCTGTAAGTAAAATGTGATTTCAGTGATTTGATAAGTGATTACAGATAAATTCTATTAAATATTTAAGTAAAGATTTTTTCCTTCTGAAATTTTTGAGTACTAATTTACAGAGTTGTGACTGATAAATATTAAATTGATTTTTATTAATAAATTACTCTGCATTTTTTAATTTTGACGTGTATAATATGAAATGAATATAAACTATGCTTTTTAACCATGTTTTTATAAAATACAATTACTTTTTATCTACAAATTTATTCATAAACACTTCTGACAAAATAAATTTAAGGAAGCAAAACTGTTAGGGATTTATTGATCAGCTTTAAAATAATATTTTACTCAAGTTTTGTATATTTTACTTAAATTCAATTTTTTTCTCATTTTTTGCATTATTTTTAGCAAAAAAAAAATTTTTTTTTATCATCAAAAACAGTGCTTTCAAAATATATAAAGTTTATAAATGGGTTCAGATGGCTATGAAATTTTTATGTCTAATGATTTTTTAGAAAGCTTAGTAATCCGATTTCCTGTACTTTCTGAGTTGAAGTTATATATTGGTTTTATTATAATTTGAAGATACTTAATTTTAACTGAATTTCTCCTTTTTTAAAAAAACACTACCAATAAAATTTTATCGACTGAAACGGGATCAAATAAATATTGACTTTATTTATCACATATACTAAAAGCGTCATAAAAATATATATAAATGCAAAAACTAAACAAGTGATAAAATTGTAGCCCGCTAAACTGCAAATGAAATCATAAATTTTATACTTTGACAGGATGAGATAGACTTCTTAAAAATGTTGAATGTAATATTTTTCATTTTCGTAACTACTCTACCACATTTTGAAGGATTTTTCGTAATATACCATACAGTTTAAAGTGATTAGATTTGTACGAGGAAAATATAAGCGTGTACGTATTTATATTGTGTTTTAAGACACAACTAACTGAGAGGGGAATTGATAAAAACTTTATTAAAATTGAATAAGTATTTGCTTATTACGGAGATGGGCATCATCTATTTGATTACAATCAATTCCACAATCCTAATTTTGTATTCAAATCAGAATCTGAACTTTAAACATTAATAAGACTTCATGTTCTTATCGATGGTTCTCAAACGCAATATTATTTAGTTTCAATTCTTTATAATAGTTATTAATTTAGCACTAGTTAAGATTTAACATAGTTAATGATTTAACACTGTATATAAACCATGATTAAACCCAAAATGTTTCTAACAAACATTTGTAATGAGGTTGAACTGCTTTAGGGCAATGCATTTTTTTATTACGTCATAAGATTTGGATATTATATGATTGTTATGATTATACACGATTATGCAAAAACATTGATAAGGCACTTTGTAAATATCGCAAAATACATTTTTACCTAATTTAAAATGTTTGAGCTTTTCCGACAAATCTTCATTAATGATGCCATATTTCAAACTATGACTGTATGTAGGATATCAAAAACAAATGGAACCAATATAAAACAACCATTAAAAACAACCTTAGAAAATTTCCATGATATAATTGAACTAATATTTAAAATGCACTTTCGAAACTAAAAAAGAAGAATTTTATTTAAATTAGTTTCGTGAGTTCTGAAATTTTAAATTTTATGACGTAGCATATCTTTATGCATTAGCATCTCACTAAGTAAATAATACATAGTATTTAAAATCATACCCAAAAAAAGTGAAAATAAAAAAATTTCTACAGATGTATCGCATTTAAATAATTCAATTCAGATTTAATTTAAATTATTAGGGTAAAATGCTAATCCTCGGTTTTTTTCTTAAAAATTTTACATATGTCGAAATTACTTTTATTGTCAAAAATAAATTAAATACACGTTATTTATAGTATATGAAACTTATTGGAAATATCTTAAATTACGCATGTACTTAGTTGTTTTAAATTAATTTTAAAACATTTATATTGAAAATATTTTTTTCAAATAACTAATTTATGTTTTTAATGCCAATGAATAATGATTTAAAGATATATTCAAGATAGATTCATGGTTGTAAGATAAATTAGAAAAAAAAGGCTCATAAATGCTTTTTCTTTGTATTCTTAATTTGTATTCTTTGGCTATTATGATACGTTTAATTTTATTATCAGACTAATTATCTAATTCAATCAACAATGTGAATTAGAAATTTAGATGTGTCATAGCAATAATGGTATAGCAAAAATGTGTAATATATTGAAATATTTTTTTTCGTCTAAATTTGCTATAGTGTCATAAATTTTAAAATTATTTGTAATAATAATAAAATATTTATTTGAAATCCTCTTTTAAAGAGCTAATAATTTAATAAATTAGTTAATCGAATATATCGATTCGTGAACATAGCGAAGATAATTTAAAGAGTTAAATTCACTTAATCATTTATTTCAGTACCGAGAATGGAACTTTGAAACTTAATTCCAATTATCAGTTAAAATGTCAAATACATTTCAGAGCAGTTGAAAGAAATGTAAATACTCTTAGAGTATTATTTGAGAAACAATTTACATAATATGCTTTATTAACTAGTGAATTATAAATAAATTTCCAAATATGTGGAAAACTGTAAATGAGGTAATTACCTAATGCTTTATTAGTTTATTATGTCAGCAACTTACTTTAAATTAATTAAATAATCATAAATTTTACAAACAGTTGTTTTTCAGTTTATGAAGAGTTAGGCCAACTATTTTTAATAGATTTTCTTTAGAATTTAGCCTTTTATATAAATCAAACTTTAAAAAAAATTTCACAATTTTCCACAGAAATTCCCAAGAAATATACATTTCAATATGATTAAGTGTTTTTTTTTGTAAGATTTTTGTTCTAAGATTCTACTGCTAGTCAAAGTGGTAACTATGAAATATATTTTAATATTGTGAAATTTATAGAAAAATGTGGAAATATATTTAAACCTATTAAACAAGTTTAGGAGTCTAATTTACATCTAAGTTAAGCTTGCAAGAAAGAACGATGGGCCACTGAAAACATGTTTATTTTCTTGTAAAATTATTAAAATTGAATTTAAAAACACATATTTAGAAAGATTAACGATTTTCTCACAGCTTCTATATTTCATTAATTAGGCTTCTAACTTGATAGTACTTAATTTATTTCATTTTTAAACAACTTTACAGCAAATTTTGCATTATTTCTTTGAAATCCAGAATGATTTTTTTTAAATCTCAATTTTATGTTTGAAAATTTTTCTCGTAAGCAAACATAAATTAATATCTAATTTTCATGTTTTTGTGAAAAATTACCAAAATATTCCCAACTACGCTTATTAATATATCTAATATATTAGTCGATACTGTTTCCAGTAGGAAGGGTTTTTCAAAAACTAAGTTAGATATATATGATGCTATTATAAAGAACCACAGCGCCACCTGGTTTTTTATGGTGTCAACCCTGCTCCCTACACAGGGCCTCAACGCGAATTCTTCCAAGTGTTACGAAAAGACATGATTATTAGTACCGATGCTTAGGGTGATAATAGCATTTCGGAGGTAAAACTTTTTAACTGCGACCATCTTCACAGCTGCTGTTCTAATTTCAGTGATTTGAGCTCTTTCAAACAGAAAAATGATATCTAAGGGAAAAGAAATTATCTGCCCATCAGCGGCAATTATTATTATAGACACCATCGTCTTTCTGAACACACTTACAATATTATCCCTGTAAATTGCGTAATTAGTTGCTTAAAAAAGAGTTTCATAAATTCGAATATCGTGTAATGTAAATTTATGATGAAGGCTTTGGTTCCATAAAATGACTTAAAAAAACATAAAGTGTCAGCTATCAATAGATATAAGGTGAAAATTTAAAGTGGGCTTTTCGTAAGTTACTTTGATTATCCAAGTTATTAAAATTTATTGAAGATTTTTTCCTGCTAATTTCTCGCTTAATGATTTTGCGATGTTTAAAAACGATGTTCATGACAAAGAATTTAAAGTATTTTTTTTAATAATTATTTCAAAACAGAATACATTCTTTATATAATTTATGTTAATGTACAACAAAGTATAACATTTAATAATGCACAATGCGTAGTGAAATAGAATAATGTTCGACCATTATGAGTACAATAATGAGCTTGTAATGAGTAGTCATATAACTGCTAAAAAATTAAATAAATCTGGCAAATCTTAAGGGAAAAAAAGTAATATACAGTTTAACATTATTTATTTACACATACTTAATTTTTCAAAAAGAAAAATAAATAAATGAATAAGACAATGAAACATTTTTAAAATTTTTTTTTTACAGAGGTTCAATAAATTTATGTAAAACACAGTTCCTTCTTGTAAGCAAATAACATATCGAGGTAAGACATCGTCACGTCACACTTATCCACACACTTTTTTTAAAAATATTGGTAATATATTACATATTAATATTAAAAAAAAACCCCAAAGAAAGTTAAGAATTAGTACAGTCATTTTTTCCCAGCAGAAAACAATTAGCAGTTGCTATTGCAATAACAAACCAGAACAGTCTTCAGAATGGTTTGGATTGGAAAAAGATAATGCAGAAACAAAAAAAAATTACTAAGTGCAAGCCTATGTTTGATCAAGCTTTAATTTAGTCAGTTAGTGTATCAGTAAATAAAATTCAAATAGTACACTTAAATATCAATAGGACTCTTTTTTCAGAACAATAAACTACTTTTTAACAATAAGAAAGCAAAACTATTTTAAATAAAAGTGACATGAAAAATTAATTACTATTTTCATAACTAAATCACAAAGAACAGTTATCATCATTATGCATAGTGTTTGAGAACTCCATTGCGAACTTGTTTTATGCAAATTTTGATATATGATTTGAGAAGCTTTCTTTCCCCGCGGACTCTTTTCAAATCTTATATCTGATAAAGATGTTAGTCATGTCTCTACGTAAAAAGCAACCGACTTAAGCCGAGATTGAACTTAACAAACAAACCGAGAGACATTCTTATCTTTAATTAGGTTAGTAGCGAGTAAAACACACCTGATGATTTTCAATCAAAGCCTTCAGGTCTTTTCATTTGAAACTGGTCAATAGCAGTTAGTGGTTAAACGAAATTCGACTAAGCAGTTGATCTGATGTTTTAATTACCCAGCTACAATTAAAGAACGACGGTTGAGTGCTAATTGCACCAAAAACTCAAATCAGCATCCATCAAATTAGTAAAACTAAAATAGATATCTTTCGAAAGGCTCCGAAAGAGAATTTAAGAAGTAGAATATTGACTCTGAGAGCTTCGGATTCAAATTAATGCACGTTTAACTCTTTTATTGTGAATCTTATATTGAAAAAGCGTCTGTTTTCGGTTCTAAGAAAAATACTATTAAGGTTTTAATTAATGGAAACTGGTTTATATTTCTTTTATAGAGTAAGTAATTAGTAAATACTTTTATACTAGGTCTTAGCTAAATTGATAATAATGATGAAAACTTTGAAATCTTCTGTAATTTAAATTTACACCGAAATTATTAAATAATTTATTACTTGCAGAATGTTTAGTTTAGGAAATATTATTTCTATCATTACATGGTTTAAAGCTAAATTGTTAGTATTTATTAGTATTTATTTACAAAAAAAATTATATATTATTAACAATCGTTTTTATTTATTTTATGCCTAATAACTTTAATTCGACGTCTAAATTTAAAAAAAACATCTTTTTTGCATGCAAAATACTTCTAAAGCATAACTAAGGAAGAAAAATTTCATTTTTTTATAAATGAATTGTCGGTAAGCTAGTTTAATAGTAGCCGAGGATGATGAAAATTAAGGAAAAAAGCAAATATTATAATTTGTAAATTCTTTTATAATTTGTTAATAAATTATAAAATTATAAATTATAAAATTAATGAATTATGAAATTAATAAATTATGAAATTAATAAATTACAAAATTAATAAATGTATTGAAAAAAGTTTAAATCATGAAATGATATTTAATCTTTGCCATTAGAAAAAAAGTAAAATTGCAATCTAGTATTTATAAGTTTAAGTAACTGTAGGTTTCTTTCAAGAATATTAAATGAGAGAAATTTGGGATCAAACTTTTTTTTTAATTTTTAGTGTGGATTTAAAGAATTTTATCGCTCTTTAAACTAAGATATTTTATATTATTGGAGACACTTTTGTATAAATGGATATTTTCTAAATGCATATGGATAGTTTTACAACCTCAAAATTCTTTATTAATCAATTAATAAATAAGCTTTCCTGTAGTAATTAAATAAATAGAGCGATTTTTTATTAACAGGTTGAATAATAACTGGCTTAATAAAAGAAACTTGAAAATTTGATTTCCTTTAAATTCAGTTTTTTTAATTATTAAAATAATGTGAAAACTTTGGATTTTTTAAATATTTTAAATTTTTGAATGCGAACTTTATACTTTATTGAAACAAAGTTAATTCTTTTAATTAATTTTTTTCGTAGTAAATTTGTTTTATTTTGTGGTAAAAACTTTTAATTGCGTCATTTATAACCTACGATATAAAATACATGTTCAATTTTCACATAAGCACACATTTTAAATTGATTCATTTTAATGTTATATATAACCTAAAATTAACTTGAATTTATGATAGCTTTTATCTAGCTAATTATAGTTAGCTTCATTTTTAATCGAGGAAATATTAGTAAAGCAAAAATTTTGCAAGACTTTTACTTTACTAAACAAAACTCAAATTTTTTACTATATATGATTTAGAATTGCAAAATTCAACGAATCAATCATTACAATACATTCTATTAAAGAATATTTTATTTAACATACGTATGTATTCGACTAAATGCTCATAATATTAATAAATAATTATAAATTTAAGTCTGTAGTATAATTAAAATAATCATAATTGAGCTTATATGCGATCGACAGAAAGATCTAAGAGAAGAAAAAGGACGATGAACTTTCGTTTGCTTGGGAAAGTTTTTTTTTTATGACATTCTTTAATGTTGAAGAATAAGATAAATTTAAATAAAAAAAAGAATATCTAAGAAAAAAAAGAGTTAAGGTAAGAAAGAGTTGCGTGAAGAAGGGGGTAACTTGTGGGAAGTCTACCTGAATCTCTTTTTCTATATTTTGTAGAATAAGAGGCGACCTATGGGGCCCACCTAAGGAGTAATGCTTCGTAGAAAATTTATAGCTCGGGTTTTGATTTAACAATCTGTAGAAAGGTGCAAAGTTTACTTTTGAAAGGTTAACTTATTGACTTTCTATTTGAAATATTTTATGCAATAACTAATTAATGTTTTATTTAATATATAGGCTACTAAAAGTACTTTAACGTATGACTTGTACACTAATGTTTGCTTTTTTCCCATTTTCCCACGCATTAAAATGTCTTTCATATGGTGGTTCCAGCACTTTATGTATATTAAAAAAATTGAGAAAAATTGAGAAAGTTCAAGAATTCATTAAAATTGAGAAAGTTCAAGAACACATTTTAATTTCATATATAAATTAATATAGAGAGAATATTGTCAAATTTTTGCGATTTTCATTGTTTGCTTTTTTCTCCTTTTCTTTGGATGAATTCGAATTTCGGCAGATAATCTGGTTCTCCTGCTTTATTAAAAATGCTCCAAGTTTTTGAATAGTTATCGAGTATTTCTAATTGTAGGAAATTGAAAAATACCTTGAAAAATAGATATTAATTCTGCTTATGGCTCATTTGAACATTTAAATGAGTTACTCCACTAAATAGCAAGGGTTATTTATTTTTATAAGTGCGAAAGTTTTTTTTTAAACTTAATAGAATATAATTTAAAAGCTTTCTATTTTCAAATCAATATAAGAAGTTTTTTTTTGTTCCATAAAATAAGGATACAACAATTTTCATAAAGTTTTTTAAACTGCATGTGATTCAAGAATAGAACATCTAGTCACGCCAATATTCATTGGCCAAAAATAGGATAAAAGTCATTTATAAACTCAACGTAGCAGAATATAGTTTAAATTTCACACAGTATTGAATAAAAATGCTTACAAATATTGTTAAATAAAATATGTTCTTAAGATTATAAATATACTGAATTTAAATAACAAACTAAATTGTGCCGTAACAAATTTTTACTTTAAAATCTTCAGTTGCACTTATTGCTTAAAAATGGTATGTAGCGTAATTTTAGATATAAAAATTCAAAGAAAACATTGTTTAAATAAGAATATCGTTATTTAGTAAAATGAGTGTAACATTCTACGAGTATCTTCTTGGCTTATCTCAGCAATTTCAAAGAGCCTAGTTACGCAAGTTGCGTTTAAGGTTTCGAAAAAAAAATATTTGCCAGAAAACGCATTTAAAATCTTATACAAAACTGCAAGAGAATGGAGATCACGTTTTACACGAAAATCTCTGGCTGTTTATCTAATTCTAGAATAAAATTCCCATTATTTAATTTGAAGCCGATCTTAGTTTGGGAAATGTTGAGCGTGTTGCGATTTAGACCAAAATGTATCGTGACGTCATAAAACCACGTCACGTGCAAAACCACAGTACATGGAACTGGTACGTAATTGTTCCCATTTGCATAGTGCAGCAAAATCACTAAAGAACCCCAGTGTTTAGCCTAAACGAAATGGTTAGCACCGCAAAATACTCATTTGTTTTCTTTCCTTTAGCTTTGCATAGGAAGAGCGTATTTAGAAGTCAACAAACGGGAAAACATTTTTTCTCTCTTTCTTTCTGTTGTTTTCAAAATATGCGGCTCTGAATCTCGAAACAAGAGTTAATGTCTTCTAAAGATGTGACCGCTCCCGAAATTCCGTGCTTATATAGGATTCTCCCATATATTAATAGAGGAAGGTATTTTTTAAAAAAGTACTTTTAAAGAAGCCAGCGGCCGCTCTTGTCAGTTTCAATCGAAATGCAGGGAAATGCGAGTTTAAATAGAATTATATTAAAGAACTGAATTTTGAAGAATGCTCTGTATGGTTGTTGCTGACGTTTTTGAATTTCAAAATTAGGCTCCAAAATAAAAATTACGCTCCTCTAAAATTTCGATTGCGCTGGCATATAAATGTATGAAACATATACTTCTACGTTGTCTGGTTGGCATTTAACTTCATAGAACAAAATGTATTTTTTTTAATTGATGTAACAAAAATTATTTTATTCCTTCATTAGTATCAAGTTTAAATTTTATTTTACATTACGTTTACACTTTAAATTTTTTTACATTACATATAAAATTTTTTTCTCGATAATGGGAAAAGCTTTTGTACGCTGAAAAAAAAATTTATACTTTTTTCAGTACTTTTATATTAAAAGTTCTGGATTACTTGAGAGCTTATATGTATACTACATATATACGTATACTACATATATGTATACTATATACATACATGCATATATAAGNAGAGAGAGAGAGAGAGAGAGAAAGAGAGGTAATATTTTTTTAAGCGCAAAAAGCAGGTAAAAAAGTAGAATATTTAAAAAAAAAAAGGAAAGAGAAAACTCGGTTTTAAACAAAAGTCGTCTCGGCCACTCTTGTCAGTTTCAATTGATTTAATTCATTTATTAATACCGGAATTAAGCCTTATATGAAATACAAATGCAGTTTAAACCTTTTTCTTATTATCAACTTTTTTTAAAGTTTTTAAAGGCGATTCTGTTTATTATTTTAAGCCTATATATTTATTCTTGCTTACAGCTTTCAATTTTAAATTTAAAAATCAATATATCCTTTTTTTGCACTAAAATAAAATTAATGAATGCATCCTAATAAAAACAAAAAACATATATTGCTCTCTTATAAATTTAATTTGAATTTATTTTAATAAATTGCTAATTGAAAAAGTTAGTGTTATGTAGTTTATTCTTTTTCATGAATATAATTTATAAATAGATATAAATAGAATATTTCATTTATGGAATTCTCATGGAATGAAAAATATAAAATAATCCAAACAATGTAATTCTCTTTTAATTTTATTAAGCATAATTTAAACTATATAAACTATGTAAACATAAGAATTAGGTGTTAAAACAGTTGGTGTTAAAAATAAACACTAGGTGTTAAAAATAAATCAATTACAACTTTTTATAATAAACTAAGCAATGACTAATAAATATTAAATTTAAATAATAGTTTTTAATTCATACAAACGAATTAATTTCTAAAAAATTTATGATGTGTAATTTTTCATAATCAAGACAATACTAAAATCATTTCCAATTCCAGAGATGGATTTTAATAATTCCTTTTTTAAAATAATTGTCAGCAGTAATGTCGATTGAAAAAAAAATTAAGAATCATTTAACTTAAAATGATTTAACTTAAAATGATTTTAAGTTATATCATTTAACTTAAAATGATTTTAAAGATTTAATAAAGATGTATTTTTTACTCTGAAAGTTTCATTTCTGAATTCTGATTTTTTTTCCTAGGGTCTTAGAAAAATTCTGAGTAAAGGAAAATTCACTATTTTAATTTTAAATAACTAAACAAAATAACCTTAAATAAAAGCTGAAACTTGACAAACATTTTTAATAATAAAAATTAGCAATAAAAGGTGCTCCAGGAAAAGAAACTAACATTTTACACTCATATTATCAGATTAAAATTTCCTCTAAGTTGTTATTAAAAACAAAAGTAAAAGTGTAAGTTTAACTTTTTTTAAACAACTTTTAAATCAGTAACAACACAATTTCAAGGTTACGTTGGTTGAGCTTCATACATTAACTCTTATAAAGTGATTTACCATTTACTTCTCAAAACAAAGAGAAGATAATATTATCAATATTTATTTATATTAACTGAATTAAGTCACAATGGTATATAATTATAATTTTAGTCCAATCCGAAGGCGGAGACAAATATTTTTAATTATTTGTTTTGTAATAAGAAGCCATTCAAATCGACCTGTGTAAACATGAAAGACATAAACAGCTTAATTCATTTCTAAGCGCTTTTTAAATGAAATATGTTAGTTATACCACATCAAACAGAGCAAAATTTTTTTTATGTGCGTTAAATATTCTTAATTACATTTTAATTTGTCTACCTAATATGAATCCTATGTAATTTGTCAACAAAATTAAAAAGTGCCTGTTTGTTTAGGGCAGAAAAATGTACTCCTAATTTACATTTAAATCGGAATTTTTTTGTTTCTTAAGCCCTTTTATAATATGTAAGACTAATAAAATAGTGAATTTTCTGGAAAGAAAAATGCTTGACTCTTCATCATAATCAACGACATTAGATTTTAATTTGAATGATAAAGAATTCAATTTACATGAAAAAGGATTTTACAATAGAGGAACTCGTTTGACTTGAAGGGCAAATCCAACAAAACAAAAGGATATATCAAAAACTATATTTTGACTAGAAGGAATTCGATAAACGCGAAAATTTTCCGAGATTTTTCGTAAGAGTGACAATGAAATTTGAAAAGACGGCATACTTTTCGCTTGGCATCCGCCAAGAACGTTAAAGCAAACTGTAGAAAATCTTTTTCGTTGTTTTTCATGTAAAGCAAATGTACTTTTAAGTGACAAAATAATGAAGTTTCTTTAGATCACGCCTTTCTGCATTTCATTATCTGAAAAGAAGAATATGCTAGTTTGTATATCTTAAATTTCAAAATCTGAAAAATTCGATGTAGTTCAATTTGAAGAGTGTTTATACCTAGATAGGATGCCTTATTATCTGAAATATTTTTTCGAGAATACTATTTTAATATTTTTCTTTTCAAACCTTTGTATATATATATATGTTGAGCGTGTTGCGATTTAGACCAAAATGTATCGTGACGTCATAAAACCACGTCACGTGCAAAACCACAGTACATGGAACTGGTACGTAATTNTATATATATATATATATATATATATATGTATATATATATATATGTATATAAGTTCAAAATGAAGATGAAACAAAGGAAAATTACAGACATGAAAAAAGGGGGGGACGAAAAATAATAATAAAAAGAAACAACAAACAACTGGGGAAAAAAAAGGATAAAATATTTTTAAAAGAATCCGGAAAATCAAAGATATAATCTTTTCATCAGCCCACAC
The DNA here is from genome assembly GCF_043381705.1 of Parasteatoda tepidariorum. Taxonomy (NCBI): domain Eukaryota; kingdom Metazoa; phylum Arthropoda; class Arachnida; order Araneae; family Theridiidae; genus Parasteatoda; species Parasteatoda tepidariorum. Next base: position 30,616,992 of record NC_092214.1, on the reverse strand, counting down.
TATTATATCCGCAAAAAAGAGTGCTATAATCGTGTGGGCTGATGAAAAGATTATATCTTTTATTTTCCAGATTTTTTAAAAAAGTTTTTTCCTTTATTCCCCCCCCCCCAGTTGCTTGTTATTTTTTTTATTATTATTTTCCTCCCCCCTTTTTTTGTTCATATGTGTGTAATTTTCCTTTGTTTTATCTTCATTTTGAACTTATCTAATGAGTTCTGCTCACTTGCAGCTTATGCGCAATAAATGAAATTTATTGTTTTTCTTAATTTTCTTCGTGTTTTTTTGTATTTATTTATATTGCTATATATATATATATATATATATATTATCAATATTTAAGATTAATAACAATAACATAAATAATAATAAGAAGGAATAATAATGAATAATAGTAATACTAGATAATAATAATAGTTATAAATATTATTAGTTGAATTAACATTAAAAAAAAAATTCTAAATTTACTCTTAAAAGTAAAATTAAAAGAAATTGGAAAAAAAAAATCTCTTTCTTTTTCGAATATGTACAAAAAGAATAATTTTTTTAGCACTTCTTGATTTTTAAGGATATTTGATTCAATTTTCAAATGTTTACTTTTTTTTCACCTAAACTATGCCATTTTCCAATCAGTTCAATAATTGTTCGAATTTAAAAAAATTTTGTTTTTCATTTGCTTTGCCTTAAATTACGTACAATTCACGTATGGGGTTCCAAAAAATAAATGGACCACCCAGAATACCTTTTGATCTAATAATCGGATCGTCTCGTTCTTGGACTCAATCTGAAAGATTTGAGGGGAGCAGACGATATATTAAGTTACTAAATCAGACACTAAAACGTACTTTCTCTGCATAAACATACCTTTTTCTCAACGGATTTAGGTTTCTGACCTCCAACAGTAGGGGGTGGGCTACCCTCTTGGAAATATGATCCCCATAGTTTGGACAGAAGAACCATCCAAAGTTTGGATTGTTCAATCTTAATTCTAATTTTACTATTTGCTTAATCTTAATTAAACTTTTTGCGTATTTTGCCATATCTAGGGAATCTTTTAGCTAATTAAAAAATTTTTTGCACGCAATGATCGAATTAGTTGAGCCAAAGATAATTTAGATAATTGAGCCATGCAAAAAATTACTTTTAGAGAGTATTATTATTTTATTATTTAATTTAATGATAGTTGAAAAAATTTAAAATATCGTCTGCACTAATTAATTAGCTCAAACGTTATTCAGGGTGTTCAGTTTTTTTTCTTTTTTCTTTGCACGCTGTGCATATGATTCCCTTTCTGAATTTCTCTCTGCTTATTTGAATTTTTATTTCCTAATTTTATTTATTTATTTAGTTTTCCTTGTATGAGAATGAAAGATTTTTTATTCTGGAACATAATTATTTTTTAAATTAATTTTAGAGTGCAATTCAACTTTCAAATTTTCATTTTACTGTTTTATAAAACCAGTAATAATTTAAAGTTTTTCTAAAAATATTCAAAACTATCTTGTTTAAAACTTTTTTTTTTCTTCTTTTTCTTCTTGTTTAATTTTTTTACATACTGTTATAAATTCTATCTAATATAAGCATATTTTAATAAATATTGAGTTGTGCATTTCCGTAATTTCCGTAAGCCAAAAGAAAATTATTAAAAAAATTATAGCTCTAAAATTACAAATTTTAATTTAAATTTGAAAGTGAGATTTTATAACGTACAAAAGGAAAAAAAACTGCTTTCGAATAACTTGAATATTTATATTTTTTTCATTTAGTTTTTTATTTGTTTTAACACGCAATTTCTACATAAATTTCCTAACTTAAAAGACTTAACAATTCTTACAATTGCAAAATTGTTACCTAAGCAGTGTTAAACCAGAGGCGTATTTTCGTTATTGTGCTATATTGTACATAAGGGGAAAAAATCAATTGCTTTTATATGGCTCTTGTGAATAAAGCGCTTTTTCGCTGCATGTACTGTAAAATCTCAACTGTTATAAACTGTCACATAACAGTTTCTTTTTGCTCATAAATGAAAAATTGTTTATGCTTTAGGCAAACTCTGGTTTTGATAGCTTCTTCATAGCAAATATTGATTTTTGCATGCGTCTTTCTTTTAACTTGATCTCTTTTCTAATTAAAAGTGTGTTAACTTTCTCTTCTCCCGTAAACTAGAAGGACAATGGACTTTTCCAGAAAATCCTTCCTGTGTTTATTATCCGGAACGAGCTTTTCGGAGGTCGATTATTTTTTTTTTCTTGCTCTGTGTCAACGGCAAATACTGCTCTGTTAATGTCTTCGTGAAACGACCCCCCCCCCCTCTAAATAAAAGTCGTAGTTCGCTAATTATATTTTTAATTACTAAAATTTTTAGATGCACGAGGGAAAAAGATTTTTATGAAAAATACTTATTTTGTTTGTTTGAGATTTTACTAGGGAGTTTTTTTTTTTTTTTCCTTCTTCCTCTTTTCGCTTTGTTTTTAGAGACTCTAATGGCAAGAGGGGATTAACGATCGCTCTGTTTTCGGTCAATAAATACGACGTTCTAAAGAGGAAAATGAGAGAGAATGCGAACGGAGTAAAAAAAAACGAACTCTTCTTTCTTAACGCGTTAGTTACTGGCGTATATCTTTTACGAACTCTTTAATTAGAGGAACGCAGTAACGCAGCATCGATTTTTCGTTTTCTCCTTTATACCAACATCTTTAGATCCCATGTTTACTATCTTTTCTCTTTTAATTTTCAGCGGAGCGTTTTTTTGCCCCTTTTTAACCTTTTATACATTCTCCTTTGCTTCCTTTCCCCTTCTCCTTCTTTCCTCCTCCTCCACACTCTGTCTTTGGCAATTTAAATTTTCGTTTTATTCTTTTATCTTGTACAGTTGTGGACGCCTTAACTCTTTTAAAGAGCAGCGAACATGGGTTTCTAAAACTTCAATCTTCCTCCCCCCACCCTCTTCTAACCTCTCTCTCCTTTTCTTCTCCCTACCCTCTACACCCACCTTTGCGTTATTTTCTTTCTTAAGAACATGTGGGGGTGTCTGGAGAAGGGGGATTCAGGGGAATGAAGAACAAAAATTTTTATTTTCTAGAAGATAGGATTTTCTGAACAACAGTTCGCCAGAGCATAAAAGAGATTTTTTATTTTTTGTTTCTCCTTAACGCCGTGTTTTCCAAAATGCAAACTAGTGAAAAATATCTTCTTTCTCTTAGTAAATGTTGTACCTCTAGGGTTTCCCAGCGAGAATCAATTCTTCTTTATTTTCTTCTCGAAAGAACTTTCATTATTTTCAGCGACTTTTTTTTTGCTCTCCATTCTTCCTTTTGCTTCTTAGCGAAGCGACTAAAATTAATGAATTCATTTTCTTTTTGAAAAGAAGACTCAGCTAGAAGTCATTTGTTATTACAATAAGGGAGAGCTCTTTTTTACTTTGTCTTCAATATGCATATTTCAAGCACTTACTGTTTTTGCTACTTCTTTGACTTGTTTCCGCATCTTCAGGCTGTACACAAAGTTTTACGTCAATTTGATTAGTAACCTTGTTGAGAATATGAATATCACACCTCTTGGGGAATTAACGAAAAGAATATTATCTATATTCTTGTTAATATGCGAAAAATCTTTTCGAAATATATGCTAATAAGGTATCTTCTTTTATAAAGGTCTCTACGGTTATTGATTCATTATGAATTTAATTAACCTTAAAACAAAGATATATGCATCATGTTTTTGAAAAAAAATATTCTTTAGGAATTCAAAGGATGAAATACATTTTTTGGGATTACCCCATAGGAATATTTTTTGTTTTGTTCTTATTTCTTGGCATATTGAAGTGGTGACTTTCAGGAAGATGTGACTTTAGCGCCACCTTGCGTTTCATGTTTTTGAATATTTAATCCACATCATAAAGGATTATGTTAATTTTAAAAAATAAATAATTTCTTCATGACAAAAATTCATAAATAATAATGAATTAAAATCTATTGCGGATAATTTAAAATGTTTACTAGGCACATATAAGAGGAGCTTATTTATTGTTTAAAAAGTTGCATGAATTACAAATAAAAATTTAAAAATTATTTTGAAATTTATTTATCTTCATGTTTTATTTACTCATTATTATACGCCAAATTGTTATGCATCATATTATATTTGACTTTTTTCGCAAAAATTTAGAATAGAATGGATATGAGTAAACGAAAAAGCTTTAAAAATGTGTGTTAAATATTTTTTTCCTTTCTTTCCTTTATCTTCATCTTTTTTTTTAATGATACAAACAAGTTCTAGCTTGACAAAGATTGAAAAAAAAGTAGTTTCCTAAATTTTTAGATGTTTATTATTGTGTATAAACCTCATATTCAGAAAAAATTTTAATTTTTGATTTTTTTTAAAATGTTTAACTGAAAAATAAATAGATTTTTAGATTATAAATTCATTTTCAGTCTTATTTGCACTTTATGATAAATAAAGAAAATCATTAAGACTTTTGCTTTGTATTGTTAATAAATAAATTAAGAAATTTATTGATTACTTTATAATTATTCAGTTGAACTTAAATTTGATTTCATCGTTAAATTGTGCAATTGGGAAATTTTAGTGCCAATCTCATTTCAGCAAAATTAGTTTATTTTCTAGCACGGCCGTTTTTATTATTTCCAAAATACTAACGCCGACTGCATTAAAAAAACTTTAGATAAAAATAAACAAGCAAGAAATTATTTAGTTTTTAAAAATTAAAAATGAGGCAAATCTTTAAAATTTTTTAAGCTAATAACATTAAATTAGTAATATTAAATAAAAAAAAATAAAAATAAAATCTTTTTTTAGCGAAAAGGTGATCAACGTAAGACGTTCAATGATACGGTTTTGTAATTAATATGCTTCTTTTTATATACAATAGGTATTAATAGTTAAAAAATTTTAAATCTAAAAATAAATAAATTTATGTTTTAAAAATAAAAATGTTTTTTTTTCCTTTAAATTTGTTATATTAAGAAAAATACGAGAAAAGAATATAGCTTGAAATCGAATGCAGCAAGTATTTGGTAAGCTGAATCTTTTTAATATTTTGCAACCAAATATTTATCAATAAATTTTTGTTGACAGACAATAATTAACATTTCTCTACAAAATATACTGATGTAAAAAATAAGCAAAATTCATTAGAAGACTTTTAAAACATATTTATAAAATTTGAATGAGAATCTGAGCGCCATGTATCGTAAAAAATAAAAAAAAATTATTAGAATACATTTAAAATATATTTATAAAATTTGAATGAGAATCTAAACGCTATATATCGTTTGTAATAATATAATTAAAAGAATAGTATAATTCCGTATTTACTGACATTAGGCAAAATACAATAAAGGATATATTTTGTTTAAATATTATATTGGTAATATTTGAAAAATTAATATTTTACTAACTATAACATCTTATTATAATTTTATTAACATTTTAAAATAAGACTTATAAATGTGTGAATTAGAGAAAAAAAAACATTTTTTTCAACAGAAACAAAACCAATATATATTTATGTATTCTGATCGTTGCTTAACACAATGCGCTTGCAATGTTAAAATTAATTTTATTGTGAAGTAATATTTTTTAATTTACTATTTTTTAAACTTTTGATCCTACAAAATAGTTTTTCATATATTTCAAATTATATTTTAATTACAGTATTAATAATAAGAAAACAATTAATTCAAATGATAAAAAATGTTGAAAAGCGGTAGTCTGAAAGTTCGATGACAGTCCATTGCTGTGCTATATTTATTAGTATAAGAAATAAACGAGTACCTATTTCTTACTTAGCTTAGCTGAAGTATTATTTGCTGAGGTTAAATTATTTCTTTTTAGCATTTATGGTTTTTTTTAGTTTTGTAACTACATTTAAGGAATAAATATTGCTATAGCAATTACGCTAACAGTTATATTGAATGCATTGTTATTACAATACATTGCTATTACACTATTACGTTGTTATGAAAAATTAATAGTTTTATGTCTATTTAAAGACATAAGCACAAAAACTTCAAAAGAAATTCAGTAATGTATAATTATTAAATTGAAATAAATTATTTAAATTTAGTTTTGGAATTTTTAATAATTCCATATTAATAAAAAGGCAATGACAAATTCTTTATTCAATTTTCATCCACGTCTTCGAATAATGGATACACTATACAATATTTGTGCGATTGATACTTTAGTTTAAGTTACATTAAAAGCAATTTTAATAGCCTTATTTAACTACATTAGTATAAAAGTTTTACTGGACTTATTAACTATATTTTACAAAAAAGTTAGTATGATTTCAATAGGTAATTCAAGTTTCATTAAAATACCACCAAAAATATACATTGTGCTTTTGTTTGCTTAAACAAATATTAATATTGTTTGCATAAATAAATAAACTGCCACATTTATAACACAATTTGTCAAAAAGAGCGTCATCAATTATTTTTTAGAATACTAATTTTAAACTTTCAATAAATTTAAATTTATTTCCTTGTAAACTGTTGTCTTTATTTTTATATAAGAACAATGCATAAAGCTTAATATATAGCACCATTTATCTATGACTATTTTCACGACTTAGGTTTAAACTCTAGTGAAAAATGGGTAATTTAGAAAATAAATCACTGAAATATACCAGAAAAATATTGTTTACTTATTTAATGAAAAACAAAATTTAGCATTTGATCATTGTGTCAAAACTGAATGTCTAACAGCTCAAAAAAGATACCAAAACTGATTAAAGAGTTTAGCAATATATCGTTTATACTGTCCAATAGTTTTATTCAGAACAAAAGATAAATAGTTTCAACATGATAAAGCACGACATTGTAGTCTTCTTTTGTCATAATATTTATTAAAAACTAGAACCTTAAGGGAGATTAAATTAAAAACTAAGTTTACAGAAGTTTCATCATCACTAAATATATTATAGGTAAAAATAACGTATGAAAAATGGTTTTAATTTCTTGGTGATGAAAAATAGCTGAGTGTCGCAATCGTTATCGCTAACATTATTTTAAAATATTCGAAGATATTCTTTTTTTTATTCTTAAAAGTTAGAATGGCACTAGTATAAAATATTTTTAATTTTTGAGTGTCTTTCTTATTGTATTAAATAATAATACTCGTCTTTTTTCTTTAGTGGTATTGAAATCATCTGGTATTCAAGCATTTTCTTACCGATATTCAAAAAGTTTAAAGTATTTTGAAGCAATTTTACACGGGAAAAATTTTTGAGAACTTTTTACTTAATTTGTATAATAATTTAATTTTTGTTATATGCATGATTTTTTAAATAATTAGAAAAATGTAATATTTTTCAAATTGTTTGAAAACAGTTGAAAAATTAATCTAAGTGCTTAGTTTTTTATGTTATCATAAAACTGTTTTATTTATAAAAGAAAATACATAACCAGAAATTAATAATACATCAAAGTCATTAGATATGTAACATTTTTAATCAAAAGCAATATTATTTTATTTTATATGCCAAAAGTATATAAGTTGCTTGTATTGTTCAATATTCAAGCAGAAAAAATATATTTAATAAACTTAGTTAATCACATTTAATGTTATCTCACTTTTCAATCGGCAAAAAATTAAGTTTATGTAGATAAAATATGAATATATGAATAACTGAATTAAATGCATTTGGCACAGTGGAAAATTCCTTTAAAAATAGAAAATATTTTTCAATATCTCCCTGTAATGTTTTAAAATCATTGCTGTAAACATCCAAAAACTTCCATGAAATAAATATTCAACTTCAAATAAACAGTTGACGAGTAATTCGTTCTCTCGTATTTTGATAATTTGAAACGGTTATCCATCTAATTAAAATAAAGAAAATAATTTAGCTTTTATTTCAAACACATACGTACCCATTTTGAATCTATGAAATCAAAAACTTTCTACTTAGTTTGTTTTCTCATTTTGTGAAGAAAAAAAATTCTTTGATCTAAGATGCCAAACAGTCAAAGCTATACTATTTACTCATCCCCTCCACGAAAAACAAAAACGTTTAAAGTAACATATAAATTGGTAATAACGTTTTAATTATAATAAAGAATGGTAAAAAAGAATTAATTATATTCAATTCAAATAAAATTTCAAAAATATTCTACTTCTTCTTACGAGCAAAATTCAAAAGCATTCAAATTTTAAACTGTACATGTTATGTTACCTGGGGCCATTCAAAAATTCCCCCAATACCAAGCAGGGTCAAAAACAAGTCATATTAATTTCGTTACCTTTTTCAGTTAAAATGTAAGTCTATGAAATAAAATATAAAAACTTACAGCAACCATCCAATCAAATACTACATAGGAACCATTCCAACCGTCTCAAAAGAAAAAAAAGACCCATAAAATGATACTTAATAGATATCAAAAATTTAAGTATAATAATCAATAACTTTATTTAATTAATAAAGTTTAGTTAAAAGTTTCTTTAAATCAATGATTAGAGAAATGACACTTATTTTATTTAAGTTAACTATTTTTTATTTCATTTAAGAATTTAACTAATATTTAATTTGTTTTACATTTCTCATTTCAAATAAAAGTCAATGAATAAAATCGTCCGTATAACATAAATTTCGATTGCAGTCAACCAGAAGAAAAAAAAGTTAAACATTATGTACATTTGGATATTAATAGAAATTAATACCTGGAAGTTTCAAATTTTTTAAACATTAAAATTGTATATTCATGTATTCTAGCGCTCTCAAAATTTTATTCCCTGAGAAAAAGTTTCAAAATTACAACAATCAACACCCTATCTGCTCATCAGTAGGAAAAGTACGCTATAATAAAAATGTTGATTTAAATTCTTTTCATTCAAATTTTTTCCTCAATTCAAAATCAAGATAAACTAAGCATACCTAACCTAAGTATCAAAGCTATCGCTGTCAATGTCCTATCTTGAAAACATAAACTTTTGTGAGAATCAACCATTTTTTAATAAAAAAAGTTCCCCCAGTACAGACACCTTATATAAATGGAAAATCTCACGAGGTCGGTAGTTGAACTGCGTTTTTTATTGATACTGCTTAAGAAAGTAGTCTTAGAAAATCGGGAAAGTGTTGAAGGGGTTAGGGTTCAAAAGAGTTTAAGAAAAAAAAAAACACTTTCACGGAAGAGGAAGAAAGAATTTGGCGTGAGAATTCTAAGGTTAAAGCTCCCAACATTAGTTTATAGGTGCAATAGTTGAAATAGCTGATTACAATATAAAAATACAGTTGTTATAGTTATTATTAGGTATATAAGTAAAATTATAATTATAAATAGCAGTTTACTAGTAACTAACTGTTTTCATTGTTTTTAATAAAAGCTAAATTAAATTTAACGTCCAAATTATAGTTTACAAATCATTACTTTTTAAATTCAAATAATTAATGTACGTTACTCATAGACGTTATTCAAGATTAAAAATAAAGCTTATTTCTTTGAAATAATGCTTTTGAGCATTATAGTTTGAAACGAATAAGGTATGCGTGTGCATATGTCAGAGTGAAGATTAGATATATATCTTTGTAAAATAGATATTTCTTTTTTAAAAGCCATTTTTAAAGAACCTATTAAGTAATTATATTTTAAAACTATTAATTATTATTTTTATTAACAAAAACAAAATCTGTTTTTTTTAACCATTTAATAAAATTATCAAACATGTCTGCTAATGGAAATATCTTCATTGCTTCAAAGAGTAATCAAATGTATAATATATTGTAATGCAATATTGTGGATTGTATATGTATAATGTATGTGTGTACCAATGTATATCGTATTTGTGTACACATTTAATCTATAGTCTTTTAGTATATGTTATATATTAGCGTTAGTAATGTTATTAAGTCTAATAAGTCTAAAAGCTGTTTTGAAAAAGAAACTGTTATAAATTGATACTTTCTCTAATTTAAAAGTAATCTACTTCTTATACCTGACACTAGATTCCTCGTGCCATAAAACTTATTATATCATTCGAAATCGAAAAGTATGTTTTATCTAGTGTCAGAACAATACCCACTAAAAATATAAAATGCTAATCAAGTACATGAATTCTAGGTGTGCAGCGCTCAACTACGTATTTTTTAAAATAATAAAATAAAGTATTTAATATGTTATTATAATTTTGGTAAACTTCTGCATTGATATGACAGTTATTTTTAAAGATGAGTGTTAATTTTCGGTGAGACAAGACATTTCTTGTTTTGTAAGCAAAAACAAAATTTTATTAAATAAATTTAATGAATTACCAGTTTCAAGATTTTAAAACTTTAAAAATTCAAACTTTCTTATGAATTATAAAAAAATTATTTTCAATTGGCTGAAAACAATTCTTGATATTCATTTAAAAATTATAAAACTATATAATACTTTTCCAAACTATTCCAACCTAAGCAGTAACTTTTGATGACGTACAAAGCCTTTCAATTAAAATTCTATAATTGTTGACCCAGGAATTTATTTAAACATATTTGAATATGCAAGCGGACAATTCATCCCATTCAATTAGAAAGTGATAGTTTTTCTACTTTCAAGATCCAAAAAGGATTTCATTTAAATCCAACTCGTGTTGAAAACGCGTCGAATTCTTTCCCAAATCTCTTACGCATCTCAAAGATTAGGAAGATCATTAGATCGAAATATTAAATAGGAGTTTATGAATTCCAATAAGAGCGATTGTGTTTATTTATTCCTTATTCTTAAATATCTTCTTCGAAGAATATAGTTCTCTGGTAATGAAGCAGACGATGATGACTACTCGGATGAGATTCCACATACCGCAATGGTTGCAGTTAATTTGTAAGTCTGAAATCTCTTTCTGTCAAGGGGATGAAGAACACAATTTAACACTTCCGTTTTCTTTTTGAATGACACAGTATACAACTCGGCGTCGTGTTATGTCACACGTCTTTGCGTGGATGGACTAATCAGCATGACATGGAACTCAATTTCGAGTTAAGAAAGGCTAAGTGCTTTTAGAAGGGCGTTTAATGTAACATCTCATAAAATTCGAATAAACATCTTTCTGGTGATAGATTGAATTAGGAATTTATTATTTTAACACGTTTTAAATGAATGGAAAAATTGAAGTTTAATATGGGTGTTTTCAAAGTTTTTTACTCTAATAAATGGTTTGAAATATGCGTTTTTATTCACACTTATTTTTATCATGGAAATTCATTTGTCATTTAAACAATTTTTTTTAAAGGTTAACTTAAATAAACATTTTCTGAATTTTTAAAAACCTTTAAATTATTTTGTGAAATTACTTTCAATAATTATTATGTTATTATTTTAACATGTTCTAAATGAGTGGATAAATTGAAGTGGGAGTGGATAAACTAAAGCTGGGTGTTGCAAAAGTGTTTACCCAAATAAGTGGTTTGAAATATGGATTTTTATTTACACTTACTTTTATTCATTCGTAATTTTACTATTAATTGTAATAATTATTAGTGATAATTAATAGTAATTTATGGTAATCACTAGTCTATTTGTGATTTCCTTTATATTTTTATGAATTCAAATAAAAAAAAAATTTCGTATTTTTAAAATCTTTTTAATTATTTTGTGCGTAGTTAATGTTAATTTCATTAGCAAAAATAATTAAGTGATATTAAGGAAAACAAAATTAATTAAGAACATTAAAATTTGTTCTGTTGTTTATTTTTTAAAGTAAATCAATTAGGCAATTTTTAATCATGTAAAGTGCATAATATATTCTAGATGATTCTGGAAATTAAGGTGAAAAAAATATTTGTTTTGATAGTTAAAACAGTTCTTGGAAAAATTTTCTTAGACTCCATGATAAACTGGTTCAAAATTGGATAATAATATTGGTACTTTGAAGATTACAACTGTATAAATTCGCTAAAGCTTTTTCAAGATCTTAATTTAAATACTTTTTTCTTTAAGATTAAACCATACTATCTTTTATGCAAGCTCACGAGCGATTTGTTTGCTTAATATTATGATACTATCTAAATGGTAAAACAAATTTATTGATATTTTTTTTCAATGCAGTTTAAGAACATAAAACTTTTCTTTGTTTTAAATGACATAGTCTCAACGGCAAGTTCATGTTTCACGTCATTGAGGGAATGAAATAAGACGCGTAGATTTAAAGGAGCGGTTAAAATAACGTCTCATAGTCCCATGGTAAAGCTGCAGCAAATTTAAGAATTTTGCAACACTGTTCAAAATAAGGTTGTTGTTTCGGACAGATAATACGAATGTTTCCAAACCTTCTATTAAAAAGATTATATAGGGTTAATAAATTTTTTTTACCAAATAAGATATTGCACATATGGAGTATTAATGTTCCTTGGACATACAGATTCTCATGGGAGACTAAATAATTTCAGTATCAAGCTATGATAAAACACAAAAACTTGAGGGTATGGGAAAGAATTTTAAAGAAGAAAATAAAGGTCTCACTTTTATAAAAGATATTATAAAAAGGTACTACTTACTTTAGTTGAAGCAACAAAACCTTCAATGATTATAGTAACTGAAAAAATGAATTATACTTACCCTAATCTATCTAGTAGAATTTTTTACTTCAGCAGTGTATCGAATTCTATGTTTTCAATAATTCTACTTAATTCTATGTTTTCAATAATTCTGTTTAATTCCATGTTTTCAATAATTCTATTTAATTCCATGTTTTCAATAATTCTATTTAATTCTATGTTTTCAATAATTCTAATTAAAGCTTTTATTTCAAAGCCTGTCTAAATTAAAGCTATAATTATTTATGTTTGGTTTTTAGGTGGTATTTCGCGCTGAGTAATATGATGTGTCTGATTTAGTGCATAACACTTTTTCTATTTGCTTCAAAAGTTTAAATGAATATCAGGCTAAATTTTTCAAAGGAAAATACACGGCTCAAAATGCTTAATTTTTTGTGTTATAAAAAGGTTTAATAAAAAAAAATGTATAAATAAAGAAACTTGTGGGTAAAAAGAAGCATTTTAAAGATAATATTAATAAAGTTTACGTTAACGTGTTTATTGATCACATTTAAAAATATTACTGAAAAATAATATTATTCAGAAAATTTTTAAAAATTAATTAAAAAAGTATACATTTTCATTGTCAAACTTTTATATGCTTTAAAAAATTATAAATTTTCACTGTCATATTATTTTGTATTATAGTCACATTGTTTTGTATGCAGAGAAACTTTTTTAGTAATTTATTTTTCTTGCATTTTGTGAATTTTAATAATTCTAATTCATTGTATTTTTATAGTCATATTTGTTATAGTTTTTCTATAAATAGTTCCGAAGACACAATAAAAAGGCAATTTATAGAAGAATAGTGTAAAGAATAAATTTCGTATTACATAAAATGTTTAGAAAACGGGTTTTAGAACTACCTAATTTTATAATATATTGGTTTTTGAAATTAGGGTTTAAAAGATGCAGAAAGATGATATGATTGGGTCTTTTAAGGAGTTTAAAGTCATAAAATTATGGTTTATCATATATTGGTTCAAAGCAAATCAGGCAGCTGCATTTACATTTTGTAATTGATATTTTAAGGCTATGAACTGCAGAACCAAAGACTACTAGTGGGCTGCAGGAAATCCCTTCAAAGGATAACCTTAAACCAAGCTAGACTGTTGATGATTGATGATAATGATAAATTCGTATTTTTATTTATCCCTTTTCATTGATTTAGGAAAAGATACATATTTTTTTTAAAAATGGAACTGATAAACACTTATACTATTTATTGTAATTCTATATGAAATATTTTTAACAGTAAGCAATATTATTTGTAAACTGAATATTAAAAAAAACTACATTTTAAGGTATCCTAATCATGTAATGTGTTTCTAAAAATACTTTAGACATAATTCTAAAAAATAACAAAAATATAAAACTTTAAGAAATAGGATTCAAATGAATTTTATAAACAATGTCTCAAACTATAGCAATTTTTATTAAATACACTACCCAAATAATCGGTCCAGAGTTGAATTATTACTACTATTATATACATATATATATATATATATATATATATATATATACACACCCGAGTTTACTCGAGAT
>NC_092214.1:30572712-30602899 GCF_043381705.1 Parasteatoda tepidariorum | reverse complement strand
ATATATATATATGCGGTATGTACTTTTATGTACCAAAGCAAGTTAGTTTGAAGCAAGTTAGCAAAAAGGGAACTACTAATTTATTATAAGTACACTAAAAAAATTGTTTATAATAAAAATATTTTTTATTTAATATTAATGCTATTAGAAATAGGCAAACCCTATGACTGAATAAAGTAGTTTTACAATAAAATAATAAATAAATTGTTTATGATAAAAATATTTTTAATTTAATATTAATGCTATTAGAAATAGGAAAACCCTATGATTGAATAAAGTAGTTTTACTATAAAAAAGATAATTAGTACATGTTGCTAAAAATTATATTATTGTAGATTAAAAGCTAGTGTAAAAATTCATTTGCTATCATGAAACAAATCCATTTTTTTAACAAAAAGTTCTCACGATGGAGTAAATAAGAATTTTTAAAAAAGTTAGTAAAAATATCCATTTTTAACATCAAAATAAAATAACAATCTCATTTGTTAATTTATATTTCCCTTTGGGTGATTTCATATCTATTTCTAAACATCATTGATTTTGATAAAATCATTAATTAATTAATTGTAATTAAGCCTTATAACCTCGAAATTAAAAACTATCTTTAAATATGGAAGTTCAATTATCTATCGCCAATCTTTGGCATCCTTTAATTCCTTCCAGTGATATGGCGAAGGCGAACATGGCGATAAAGGGTTCCTAGTTAGCAACCTGAGACATATACCTTGAAGGGAAAACCTGATTAACAATGAAACCTCCGTGGCATATTAGGAAGGCCGCATGTAGAAAAAAAATACATATTCTCTCGCCTCCTTTAAGAGCGCTTCGCTCTTTGAGTGACAGCGCTTAGAAGCCAGTTATCATTACTGTTATTACTCCTTGCAAAAGATAGGAAGAAAAATTTTGTAAAAAGAGCAGCGAAATTCATTTTAATAAGTTTCGATGAACACAAGAAGGGTAATATTCGTATTTGCAACGGAGAGTTTTAATGCTCTTAAAGCAGAAGACTAATAAATCCGATAGTTATTTTACTAAGTAAATTTGAATTCTTTTTATTAATACCAAGCGGAGCGTAACTTTTCTTTTGGCGCAGTTTTGTGACCCTTTTTGCTACTCTTCTTGCTTTAATAACAGGGTTTTGGACATAAAATTAATCGTTTCCGCTTGAGGCGAAAAATTTTTACTCGTTCATTCATTTTTCAAAAATAAATAAGCGTGTCGCATTGCGGCATAGGGACGAGGATTTACTTGGCGAAGCAAATTTTCAACTTTTTTTTGAAGCTATCATTCGCAGGTTTTTAAAATTCTTCCTTTAATAAATAATGAAGGGGGGAAAGAAAAAGAGAACGTCACGTAAAATAAATTTTGCTGCAACACTTTTCATAAGTGATTGCGAATCTCTTGACGTTCCTTCACTTACAAAATTCATAATTAATTTAAATGAGATTCACATAATACTAAGAATAAATTAAAAATTAAATTATAATATTTTTCTTGTTTTGAAGTGTGTCAATTTGTCCCAAAATTTTTTTTAACTCTAAAATATGTGAGAGGATTTTAACATAAATTATAACATTGATCGAAATGAACATGTGATGCGACATATCATAAACATATTTTAAAAATTTGGCAAATACATTTTTTCTCTATATAGAATCAAAAAAGTATATTAGTTTTAATTATTAAACAAAATTTTGGCTAAACACTTAATCCGAAATTAGTTATATTACTCGAATATGATATCATGAGAGCGAATCTATAATAGACAAAATTAATTTTAATAATTGAACTTTAGTAACTTAAAATTGAATAATATATTATTAATTTGCCTCAACTCTATTTATTTTCTGAATACAAATAAAAAAAAGAAACCTAATTTATACCGAATGTTGTTTGTTTTGTTTTTGATTTTTTTATTCAGCTATTCAACACTGTTTGTACCGCTTATGTGTACATAATTAAGCATTTAAGCTTGATAAAAAATAATAAAACGTATATGTATATATATATATTTTTCTTTTTAAATTGTTTTTTATAATTTGGGGTGTACACTAGAGTAGAGTACTTGCTTTTTAATATCGGTCAAAGCATAAACCAACATTCCGAAAAAAAGTTTTAAAAAAAATCTAAAGAAAACTTAAAAATGTCTTTAAAATATTTTGATATTTATAGGTGCGTTTTGTTGCTCTTAAAATTCCGATTTCTTTCCTATCTTTTCTTTCTTTAGTAACACCATTAAATAAAAAAAAAAAAAAACAAATGATTGCCAAAGTGCATTTAATATCAGCCTATCAAAACTTTAAGGCTTAGACATGTTTGGAAGATTTGCATTTGATGTTGGAAGTAAAAAGAGTTAAAAAAATATTTTTATTCTGAGACTGCCCTGCCACACAATGTTAAACGCTCAGTTCAGGCATGAACAAAGTTTTCAATGAAAGATTGTATTAAAATTTTATTAGATTTGTAAGAATTCATTAAATTCCATTAATTTAATTTTAAAATTTCCATCGACGAGTTTTTCGTTATGTCTTAAATTTGTATAGTTCAAATTATCTCAATTTTGTTACTTTCTTTAACATATAATAACAAAGAAAAAACTTTGGGTTTGCATCTGTCTGTATGTCTCCCTTGTTACTCTAGAACGTTTGTACTCTGCCAGGATCCTGAAACTGTAACAGTGGGTGTAAGTAGCAACCCCCATCCTAAGAAGATTTCAAAAATTTCACTTCGTCTATCGGATAAGATGAGCAAAAAAGAGTTTTTCTCATACATTTGCCAACATGCATCGTTAAAAAAAGAATATAAAGACTCTGAGTATGATAATAAAAAATAATAAATGTGTCAAACACGTGCATGTACACCTAATACACAAACGTTAAAAAAATCTTCAGTAAATATTTTTAAAAAAATCGGTGTTTATTTAAACAGTTAGCAAAAAAATGCTGTTTTTTTTAATAAAATTTTTAACTTGCAACTATTGTATCTCCAGGACCTTTTTGCATGAATAAAATTTTTTTTGCATTAAATATTTTTTTTTGATTTTTGGGTAAACTTTTGAACTAAGAATTATAGACAAGTATTTTCTATCAAGCAATGAGTTTAGTCGTAGTCCAGATGATTCATGCTTCCCTAAAAGTTTTGGAGAAGAAATGTCATGCAAGTATCGCTCTGCTATATATACTATCATATTTAATACGATAACTTAAAATTAAATTTCTGAATGATTTATTCCTAAATTTTTTAGTTTTTACAGCAATGCAATTCAAGACGAATAGCAAATGTATTCAAGATGTATCAGTTTATCTGCTTTGGAAAACGAATTTAAAAACAGTTTAAAAGGAGAAAAATACTTATTATTTAATTTATAAGAAATGGAGCTGATACTTAAATTATACACATCTCGGAGGATTATTTTTTGTCTATCTGCATAAACACAATTTAACGAATAAGTAATTCTTTCATATTTGAAAAAAACCTAAAGAATTTCAGGTACCCTGGAATTTCTAAAAAATTAAATATCTATTCAGATAAAAAAAATCTTTTACATTGAAAAATCAATGTTTTAAAATAATTTCAAGACTGTGTTAGGATTCCCATGCACTTCAATTGGTTTTCTTAAACGAAATATATATTATTTGAATGCAAGTTGTGCCAAAAAATCATAATATACTCTAAACTAATGTAATTTATTGAATAGTGTTGAATAATATATATCCAAGTAATTTCCGAAATGTAATTTTCTAACATTTTTAAATCAAATTCTTGTGATTTTAACCACACGCAGCTTTGCATAGAAGAATTAAGTACTTACAAAAAAAAATTTGATTTAAGTAAGCATTACAACTTGAAAAATTATACGTTTATTTATATACACATACCATACTTTCATAAGATTTCAAAATATTTCTTTTTTTTTTTGTTCTAAAAAGTACATTTTTATATTTAAGAAATAAAATTACTCTTATGAAATTTCTAGGATGGATTAAAACTGAAGGGACTAAAAATTGGGTAAACTGGAATATACTCCAAGTTTGTTTACAGCAGTAATAATGAAATTACAACCATATTTGTAGCAAAACTACTATTAAATACGCTCCATCATAATAATGTGCGTCGTTTATGTTATTGTGCTTAATATATTTATTTCAGAAATGATTCATAAAATCATTAATTTGTAATGCGAAAATTAAAAACGTAAATAGAAAAAGCAGGAAAAAAATATTGAAATTGAAAGAATAGGTATTCTCATCGTCATTTAATTCAGTCTATCTTATCTGAAATTAAGTCTATCTTTAAATGAGAACTATATGTTCTTGCCCTATCCTTACTTATTGTTCAAAACAGTTTTTTTTTCTCTCTCTCTCTTAATTTTGCTTGCTTTAGTAAACTTTCACAGAAATAAATACTATAATTGAATAAATAAATTTCGCAGAAATAAATAATTTTGTATAATTAATGTTAATGAATTATTTATATTTTGAGTACCAAAACAGAAGTTATCAAAGGTACTTTGATGATAAGGCTTGAACCTCATCTTAAGCGGTGTAAGGTAAGGTTCATTAACCTTTCTCTTTAGACAGCAAGTGTTTCCTTGGTTATTTTTTTTCTTCAAGTATTGGAACCGAACCCATTTAATATCTTATGAAGCTACCACTTTCCTCGAAATACCATGTAAATTTTTATGCACCCTTTTATGAAATTCTACTTATTTGAACTTTTTAATTAGATAAATTACAAATTTGTTAATCTTTTTTAAAATTTTTTGATTAAAAAAACTATTTCTATTAAAATACAAATAAAGTAAACAAGCATGATTAACGCATTAAATTTTATTATAAATCTTATGAAGATTCAAGGCAACCTCAGACTTTTATTAAATGTGGAAATAAATCATACACACTAATTTAATGTAATTTTAAGTTTAGGAAAATTAAAATTAACTGAATTATCATATAGTAGAGTAAGGCAGTGTATATTCAGCATTTTCTGAGGCAGCAAGTATTTTATTAGTTTTTTTATACAGAAGAAAAAAATTTGGGGACTATTTCTTTCTTCACGCTGCTACCTCATTTACTTAAAGATTATGACGTGTTTTGCATATTTTTATGTAAACTAGATTAATATAATTTTTTTCATTCGAAGTTAAATTACGAAAAAAGTAATTATATTTAAGTGTGAGTAAAAAGAGATAAGTATAATTTGAACAGTAAATTCTTCAAAATAGAAAAGTTCAAAGTAATTGCAAATGATAGTAAAAGCAAAATATTATTTTTAGTTTTCCTAAAAAAATAATAAAAAGATTTTAAAGCTTAAATATGGCAATCTATCGCGTATACAAATTAATGGAATTTTTAGATTAAATAAAAATTAAATACAACAAAATATTTATTTTATAGAAGTCCAAAACAGGGTTCATTGACTCTTTTTTAAGACAGCAAGTGTTGATCTTTTTAAAAGTAAGGAAAAAGGAGAAGCCCTTTAATTCCTTTCGCTGTAAGCCCTTACATCGACGCAATAAGTTTTTTGCTATTCTTTTTAATTAAATAAATAACAAACCTGTTATTTTTTCTCTTTTGGAAGGTATATTACGAATCTATATTTTTTTAATCAAAGATCATCATCATTTTAATCTTATAAAGTAATTGCTATGCTCTAAAAAATTACGCATAATGTATGTTATGAAACTTATAACATAATATTTTAACTTAATACTTAAATATCTTTTAATACGGCAAAAATGTAAGTTAAAATAATTACCTATGTCAATATGTTATGTAAACTTTATTTTTACTTAGAGATTTAAAATATTTTTCATCAAGCCTTTTACATAAGTATTTTTCCTAAAAATTATAAATTGATTTGAAGCACTATAAAAGGAAATCCTGCGTGCATACTATTTTAATGATATTTTAATAATGTATTTTACAGAACGTAGAACTAATTAAAGTATGTTATTTTATAGCAGTGAAAAAAGAGAACCCTTTTTAGTTAATGAGTCCAAACAACGAGTTAATTTATTAGCTCTTTTTACATAAATCTACTTATTTGAACATTATATTTTGATGAATATCATTATTTATCATAAGTAGTAAATTTTTTTGGGGGGAAGGAGTTCTATTGCAAACCTAAATTACAAATAATATAAAGATTCAAGGGAATTCTTTATTTTTTTAAAATATAAAATATCATCTAAATTATATTATCATTTTCTTTTAAGAACATATAAAATACTTTAAAAAAAATATGCTTGAAAATATTTCATACATACGAATTTAATGAAATTTTAATTTAAAGAAAAGTAAAAATTACTGTTTTAAAGCTTGAATATTTATATCATATATAATTTTAATACATGATTTGTTTTAGAATAATAAACTTTAAATTAGTGATTTATATTAATAATTTATGCAATTTTTACCTTTTTTTATTTTAAAAATACCAAGTCTTTTACTCCAGCATTTTCCTTAACATTTTTAAATGTATTTTAAACATTTGCATGAGGATATATCACCTAAACAAATTTAATGTAATTTTAAGTTTAATAAAGGTAGCATAACTTAAAACCTCATCTTATAGCAATGTAAGAAAAGGTTCATTCAACCTTTTCTCAGACAGCAAGTGTTTTCTCGATTTTTTTTAAGGTAGGGAAAAAACACCCCTTTATACATTTCATTACTACTCCTTCCGCTTAAACACCATGTCATATTCTTTCTTATGTAACTTTAAAAGCTCAATTTTTTACCAGGTGAATTTTTCCAATTTTATTTATTTATTTCTTTTAAATTATTTTATTAAAATATAATTGAGTTAGACAAGTTCGACTAAAACAGCAAATTCCAAAAGTTGAAATCAATTGCCGACTTTTTTAAGAGTCAAACACTTTTCATTAAATGTTTTACATAAGAATTTGCTCTAAAAATTTATGTATGAATTTTAAATCATAAGAAGAATTATATCATACATACAAATTGAAGTTTATTGAAAGTAAAATTTACTATATCATCTTATTTTATGCAGTGTATGACAGAGTTCATCAACCCTTTTCTCAGAAAACAAGTGTTTCCTTGATTTTTTTAAGAACTAAAAAAAAGGGTTCATTTGGTTTCCACCTCTCCCATGTAGTATGTTACTTTTTTGCTTGCGCTTTTTTATGTAAGTCTACTTGTTTCAACTTCTTAATTTGGAAATTTTATAAGTTGCTACTTTTTCCGTTAAATGTCCTAATAAGAACCAAAATTTTAAAATTCATAAAGATTCCCCCACCCCTGAAATTTCGGAATTTTTTTTTAAATACAAAATACTATACATAATTCTTCTTACATTATTATATTCTTTAAAAAAAATAAAAGATTTTGAAATATTTAAATATAAAAATGCATCATACATGCAAATTTAATGGAATTTTAACCATTAATAAAATAAGAAAAATCTTTTAAAACTTGTATAACTAGTATTTTAATAACTAGTATTAAAACTAGCAAAAAACTAGTATAACTACTAAAACTAGTATAACTACTAAAACTAGTATAACTACTAAAACTAGTATAACTAATAAAACTAGTATAACTAATAAAACTAGTATAAAACTAGTATTTTAATATTATCCAATTAAGAATGTATTTTAGAAAAATGCATTAAATTAGCTAACCAAAGTAAACAAAGTTTTTGTAATTAAATCACCCTACGTTATAGGAAAGATACAATTGACATATTTTTTCCTCATTTTTTTATTTACTTGGTTAAAATCACTACAGATTATACTTTAGTATTAGAAAATAGCGAAACTTGCGCAATAATTGAAAAAACAGGATAATCATTTATGTTACTTAATCAAAATTTCATAGAAATAACTCATGCAAATGATAATTCTCTCTTTTTTTTTAAAAGTATATGGTGTGTAAAAATATGGTGAAGTATAAATTTAAGAACTAGCTTGAAAGTTTTAAAAAAGGATTTTTTGTTAAACTTTTTTTTTGTAGTGCATTTAAATAATTGATGAAATTGTGTAAATTTTACAAAGGCCCTTAATATAACAATAACTTAGACATAGCCCAAAATGAATAAAAAAGAATCAATAAAACTGTGCTTTGAAACAGCAGTGACTGAATAAAGAATATGTTACGCTCAAAATTTTTTACAGCTTTTGCAATAATCTCTAATATCAGCAGACTGGTACAGAATTTGAAATAGTTAGATGCGTGCAAAAGATCTATACATAAAAATTTAAAATTCGAAATAAAGTTGCATTTGATTAATTGTTTGTTTCGATTTGTAAGTCTCAATATTTTTATAATGAAATTTTGTCCATAAATAACTATGGTAATAAGCAAGTATGTTAATAAATAACTATAATGAATAACTATGTCACTTAATCTCTATTCTTTCTATTGTAGTTCTAAATCTTGTCAAATTTTAAATTTTAAAAATTTGAAAGGTGTAAATACTTATAGATGAAAAGTAGCAGTAGGTGCAGGTAGTTGTTGATGAAATTTATATTTATTTTAACCGTAATTCTAGCGTGATAGTGATGGTGCAATTTTCAGAAAATTTTCGTCTCTTTATTTTTTATTTTCGAGTATTTCGGTAAACTGATTTCATTTTAAGAAAAGTAAAAGCATTGTAGAACAGTCATGAGCACTTCAAATACATTTCTATGTCCTTTGATATAATTACCTATTATTTTTCTGAGTTAGGTATTTGGATTTATAAACCATATATTTTTATTTATTGATAAAAACAAAATTTCAGAGGAATAAATTTTTTTTTTACTGCGAATAAAAATTAATATAAAACCTATTTTAAAGAGAATTTACATTTCATCAAGTATTAATAAATCTATAATTACCTAATTAAGAACGATATCCTTGTCTAATAATAAAACTAAAAGTACTACACAATAAAACTGCAGTATTCTAACCTACCACTTAAAATTTAAAAAATACTTTTATTCTTATTTTTCAGTGTGATAACAATGAGAAATAAAGATGTTAAATATTTGTTGTAAGGTATAATTTCTTTTGGAAATAAAGAAATAATATGTTTTCTAGACTATCAATGTAATTTCATTTTCCTTAGCTTCGAAGTTATAGTTGTGCAAACTACTATTACTAGTTATAGTACGTTTAAAGCGAAAACAAACCAGATAATCTGTGTCTATCAATAGCTATAAATGTTCTGGTATTTTTCACCAACTCGGTTTATTAAGTTTTATTTTTAATTAAACGAAAGAAGTTAATATAAACTACTTGTATTGAAGGATTTTTTCAAATGCATTATAATATGCTTAAAAACCTAATTACTGGAAATATTTATCTACGGTTGAATGTTACAAATAGGTAAGACTTAAACTGCACCTAGGACACATTTTATCTTACTTTTTTATGCAGAAAGCAATGATTCAAAAAATTTAGAAATTTTGTGTGAAATATATTATACTTTGGTCTATTAATATTATTTTTTGTAAACGAATTTTGTCTTGCTCTTCAGTTTTTTTACATAAAGAGAATTATTATTAAGTACAAGAAGGTATTATGCCTTAGGATGCCATTCACCTGAAAAACAACTCTGAAAAGCAAAAAGAAAAGTCTCTAGCAAATGCCTGGAAAACCTGAAATGGTCATTCACGCTGATAGTGCCTGTTGTTACTGGTATCAACTAATTATACTGATAGCAAAATTCCTTTACTGGGTGGAGCAAGCATTTACACTTTCCTAAGATACAACACTCATCTTCCTTACTATTTTGACAAAATAAAATCCCGAAACTAGTGTGCAAGAAAAAGAATGTTTAAAATACATTTTTTTCTATTTCTACTGCTAAACAATAGTGGGTGAGAGTTGGGAAGGATTGGACACTACGTGGAATGAGACTAGTATAATATAGCATGGGACTTTTGTCTAGTATTAACATTGCTTTTAACTTTTAACTCTCCCATATGTTGAATTAACCGTGGCATATTACTGATTATTATGTACCATTTTAGCTATAGACAACTTTGAGATTTAATATTAATAATATATTTCAGATTATGATATCATTTATATCTTATCAGTCTAAGATAATTATCTTAGATAATTATTGTCTTATAACAAAAATGTCCCAGCACTCTCTTCCTTTTAATTGCTTGCTGCTCTTTGTAATGAGATTTATTTAGTATTTAAAAAAGAAGATTTACATGATTTTTTAATAATTACATTATCTTAATTTATTTTTCTATCACATTTTCAAAGGGGAGAATTCAATTTGCCTATAAAATGTTGATTTCTATTCAAAGAAGAATCTAATCAAATAATTTGATTATTTGCATATAAATAACTAATTGGGAAAAAAATATAACTTTTACTTAGAATTTACAAACGCTTTTAACACTCATTGAAACCCTCTAATAGTTAAATTTTAAGTAGCAAAGATTTATTAGAATTTAAGGCAAATATCTAGTTCTGCAGCTACTATTTCTATGGTAGTAAGATTTTAAATAATTATGGTTGATTATGTATGGGAAAACAACTTATTTATTATAGACTATTGAGAATTTTGGTATGAAACCAGAACGGTTCATCTTTAAAAATTTTAGTTTAAGACCAAAAAAGATAACAAATATTTATTGCAAATTATTTTTTCAATAATTATATGAAACATATTTAATATATAATTTTATTTTCAATATATATTCTTTTAATGGTCAAAAAGACAAAATTTTAATGTTAAATATATTAGTTAAATTTAATATTATTCAGATTCATCAGTTTAAATTTATCTTCAGATTTACGATTATCTTCAGATTACTCGTACTATATATTAAATATATATTTTGTATGGAGTAGGTTACGGACTCATGTTTAGCCAATTTTGGTTGAACTGGCTGATTCTCAGTATTTTTATTAAGGAACACTGATATCCTTTCTTAAAATTATTGGTTTTTGAAATACTTTTTATTTACACTTATTTCATTAAAAGTCAAAACTTCAAAATTTGATTCATTTATTTCCTTTTTTGAATCCAAATTACTCAAGAGTTAACAAAAAATATTTTTTGAGGGGGGGGGTAAATATAAGGGGTAAAAAGGGGTAAATATAAATCATCAATTTTGCCGTTTAACAAAAATTGTGCCTATATTGTTAAGAAGTTAAAAATTTTACTACTTTTAAAGCATTTGATAGGTGAGAAAATATTTTAAAATACTTGATTTTCTTACCTAGTAGTTTCTAAACATTTTTACAGTGGTGCGCATATGTCTCCAACCAGTATATTTTCATAGTTATTTCAGCTTTTGGTCGTCCAATCATACAACTTTAATAAAATACATAAATTTCTAAGATGCGAATAACTTTTGTGTTGTTCTAAAAACACAAGACAGTTTTAAAAGACAAATAATTTATTTGATGTTATCATTTTAAAATTAAATTATACTGGCCAGAGATATTTGTGCACCACTATAGTTTCTAAATCCTTAGCTAGATAATCTTTGTTACAGAATGATTTATTTTGAAATTAAATTTGCTTATTAAATATTAACTGATATGCAAAATTCTACAAAAAAAAGTAAGAAAAAGTAGTATGTAAGCAAATTCGATCATACTAAATGAACCCCGAACCTCAAGTATGATCGATAGTCGAAAGTTGATTTACTAAATGAAAATAGGATAGACAAGCTCGATGATTACATGTTGAATGAACTTTGATAAACTAAATCACAATAATAATATGGGTTAATTAAATGACGATTATATTGAAGAGCGAGAAATTTCCGTTTTGAAAAAATGTGTAAGATATGAAATATATATATTTCATAAACTGGTTTTTGTTTTCTAACAAACGGCAGCTTTGAATGGATCTTATGAAATCAGAGTTACTAAATTTGCTATCGAGTTCGAGAACTTCTGCTTAAAACAAAAAACTACTATTAATTTTTCACTGTGAACTGAATGGCTTAAAAATAGTTAATGAACTGATTTCACTACTCAATTTTATAGTTCATTATTAGTTATTTAAATCTTTTTGTCTTAGAATAAATAATTGCTTCCTCTTAAATTAAAGATGTTATTTAATATATTACACATAAATTTGATTATTATTATTTTAAATTTATAAAACTTATCTAAGAAGCTTTAGCTGCTTAAAACCTAATTATAAAGAGATGAAGTTATAAGACTTTAATTTTTATTTTAGTACAATGAAATAGAGACTAATATCTGAGTTAATACAAATTAATTTAACAATAATCTTTTGTAGTTGTAACTTTTTGTCTCTATTCATACTTTCTAATGAATTGTATTTATTTAGAGCAAAACAATTTTTAAATGCAGTGATGAAGAGATTTTCTTTTCATTGTATTGGTGATCGACATCGACTCAAACTATGCTGCATAAAAATACAAATAAAACATATACCTTTATGATGTTTGGTAACTTTCCAATTTGAATGGAAAATTTTATTTCTGCTAATTAAATCTTGTGAATCTAAACCACAGTCCATATGTGAAAGAGTGGTAAATACCTGAAAAAGAAAAAGAAATACATTATAATTGCAATTAGTCTCGATCACACAGCTGCACATAACAAATCACAAGATAAAATTACGTTTGTCCTTTTCCGGTTATTTTACACAAAATGAAATCGAATGATAATTTAGTTGGGGAAACGGATTTCTTTTGTATAGGGGATTTTGTATCTCATTAAAATGGGATAAAGGGTTCATTTCATGTAAGAAATGAATGTTTTGTTTTCTTATTTCCATCTTTCAGGAGAAAAATACTGTCTAGAATTCGGAGTGTATACCTTATATTTGTTGCAAAACTATTTTTAAATACTGTGTCCAGATATACTTTGCTAGAACTAATTAACTGAAAGAAAGATAATTTATTCTTTTTCTTATGTTTTAGAAGAAATTTAACTAATTAGGATATGAGGTGAGTTTGATTTGTTATTTTCGGTTATACTAACTAAGATTTAACTAATATTAACTATTTTAATGTAGTTTTTAATATAAAAGTTAATATGAGTACAATATGATTAAAAAAAATTCTCGCATAAAAATTAAAGCAATAAAAAAACAAGAAAAGTTTGAAATTAGATATGCCATTATAATTTATATTCTTCACAGAATATAAATTTAGATTTAGTATCTATTCTAAGCTTATGTTCTATATTAATGAAGAATATAAATTTAGAATATATTTAATGGAATATAAATATAGTTATTTAAAGAAACGTATCATATATGATGTTAAATATTAAAATAAAAACTTTTAAAAGATGCTTATTTGTCTTATAAAATCATATGCAAAGTTACTTTCTTACTCTTTATTACAAAACTTCGGAATTTAAAAATGCATAAATTACAAATAATTATTCTCTATAACTGTCCTGTTTCACCAACAGTATCCCGTGTTTTTTTTAATATAAATTGCCTTGATATATTTGAGTGAAAAGGCTTTCAAATTGGTGCATTTGTTAGTAAAAATAGATCTAAATTATTCTTATTATTCCCACATTTTGCAGAACAAAAATATTAAGCCGATGCTTTGCTTAATAGAGCTAAAATATAATATAAATGTATAATGTAAGTCTAAAATGTAAAGCAATAATGTGAATGTATAAGTATATAAGTGGAAGCACATTTTTTAATACTGATATTTAAATCGAAGTAGTTGAAATCAAAACTAATGGTTTAAACTATTGGTTGATTATAGTAAAAACCAAACTAGCTCTAGTGAATGAAACCAGTATTTTTTAATTTTTTAATGCCGAGGTAATTTTGATCATTTTTTTAGTTTAAAATTTTCATATATTTAGTTATTAAAAATAATACGTACTTTTAAATTGATAATTTTTTTAAACAATTTAATTAAATAATATTTAAAGTTAGATTTTGTTTAATAAAATGACATATTCAATAATGATGTAGAAATATTATTGTTCTGTTATGAAAAATATTTGTAATCTGATGTTTAATTGGGCCGTTGAGAACTTAAATTAATAAATGCGATGGAAACATCGACAAAACGTTTTTGATTGATTTTATTTATTTTTATGTATATGATTGAAATAGTTTTTTTTAAATGAGTAATTGTTGTATGCAAAAGAGAATTTGTGTGTTAAGGCTGTTTTTTGAAGGCTCCGTTGTCATATGAAATGATGCTTTTTTGCAAATAATATGCTATTTTACTAATTGCTGTGAGTTTGCGAGAGTTATTCATGACTGTTGGGTCAAGATTAACCTATCTGAAGTCAGTGCTGCCTATATTTACTCAAAAAATGGCACAAAACGTCAATATGAAGAAAAGCCACTGTTTTGAGAAAATTAAAAGCGGTTTGTGAAATAATTTTTTCAATATTTAAAAACTTGCTCCTATGCTGCATTATCTAGGCTTATAAGAATTTGTAAAAACTGATAATAAGACAGAGAGTTTTATAATTTTCATCTAGGTGGATAAATGTCACTAAATTGATGCTTTTTAAAAATTTTTAATAACTTTTAAAATATTTAAGTCATTTGTCCGTTGTAACTCCAATGTAATTCTTTGCGACAAGATGATATGTATATGGTTAAAAATCCTCTCATTGCTTCATGTAAGGCACTTAAACTATGGATTTTTTATTTTCCTTGGCGATTGAGCTTCGAAAACCAACCTTAACTAAATTGTTATACCATTTTATTTTTAGAATTTAGGTATACCGTGATCGAATCAGTGTAAATTTAGATAACGTGATTTTGTGTGCATAGGTATTTCTTCTTCATTTAAAAATTATTTATGAATAAAAATAATTGTTTTGATCAAAATTACTTTTTACCATTTTAATTAAATTAATCTTTATTTTATTAAAATCAATTGATCAACTTTTTAAATCTTAATCAGTTATGGAAACGAAAGATCTGGATATATAACATTAAGAAAAAGAGAACAGTAACCTAAAAACTGACTCTTACATTTCACTTTATTTAGAAAAATCAATTTGAATTTATATTTGCATGCCATAATGAAGATCTTTACCTTAGTGTGGTTTAGAATTCGATATTTACATTTATTTAAATTTAAATAAAATCAAATTTCAGCAGTAAAAAGTAATTACAATAACTGATTTTTTTTCCTATGTTTTTTGTTAAATATACTTCTTTTTTCTGCAGAAATTAAAGTATAAAAGATTTTTCGTGGACACTAAATTTATTTGGAAAAGTTACGTAAAACGTTACTATAAAACGTAATTAAACACAAACATTCTAGTTTCAACTTATATTGTTTTGATTGCTTTAAATGTTTGCTAAAAAAAAACCCTTCTTTGAGATTCAAACCAAATTTACCGAAGCAATTGTCAAATCTTTTAGAAAACCACATTTAATTAGATTTAATCGCATTAAAAGAGATTTTTTAAAACAGACCACAAGTTGAACTTAAAAAATTAAGCAGACATAAATGATATTGTAGAGATATAAGCATAAAACTTCGTTCCATGGAAATTTAGCTAATGGGAAATATTACTACTTTAGTATTTATTTTTAAAGTAAAAAAATCATTACAAACCTGACGCTTTCTGAAAACTCAAAACAAAAAATAAAGCAGAATATATTTTTAGGAATTGCTTAAGGTTACTGCGCAGACAATTTTGTGCATATAATGAGTCATTATTTCCTATTTCATTAATTCTTATAACTAAATGAATCACTAAAAATTATTAAATACTGTTAAGTTTTTCGTATAGCTTATCGTTTTGTAAATGTTACGTATTTGATCAAGATATTTCTTATCGGTTTTTATTAAATAGCGCATTATCTTCAAACAGATTGAAAAGTCTTAATTTTTTTTAGCACTAAGCAAAGCAAAATATAACAACAATTAATTAGAATAAATTTTAATGTGTTTATAAAATTTATTCTAATAGTTTGTTTATTATATTCTATTGTAAATAATTGCAAAAATAATATTTTAAAAATAGTATTTGATTACTCTTTTTACTTTATTAATTTAATTCAAGAGGGTACGATATTAGTAAGATAGTAAGAATTGGTAATGAATGGTAAGAAATTGATCATAAATAAAATATGCGCAATCTACAAATCGATAATCGAGACACAAAACTTACTGTTTTTTTTAATAAAATGTAAAAAATGGGGGGAAAATGTTGTAAAAAAACATAAAGATAAGAGGAAAGTAGGATTTTATTTAAAAATTTATAGTTATGAAAAAATGCCTTCATATTGTAGCCAAAAAATTTTATTGTTATATAGAATTAAATTTTTTTTTCTTTCCAGAGAACAATTAAAAGATTTTAAAACTAGATGGCATATAATGTTTAATAAAAATAAAATTAAAAATTAATATTTAGCAATATTATGTTAATAGTATAATTAGCAACAAACATATTTGTTACTGATGCAATTTATTTTGAACGTATAAGCTTTAATACATGGTTAAGTATCTTTTCCAAATGACCATGTATAGGTTTATTAAATATACATTTCCCAAACATGTTCAAAAATTTTTTTCCCTAAATTTTTATTATCCACTTTTTTACACATTTAACCTATTTAAAAAATTGAAATGGATAGAATTAAAGCAGATTTTAAATCAATTTGTTTTAAAATACTAGTTGCATGTAATAAGAATGAGAAATAATTGTTGAATAACTATTTATCCAATATAATTGAGTTATTTTCAGATATCGCTAAAAATCCTTTGCATTTACATTACGTTTATATTACAAAAACTGCATTCTATTAAGAGTTTTCTTAAAACAAAAACATTTTACAATAATTTCAATTACATTA
Source organism: Parasteatoda tepidariorum (assembly GCF_043381705.1). Lineage (NCBI taxonomy): Eukaryota > Metazoa > Arthropoda > Arachnida > Araneae > Theridiidae > Parasteatoda > Parasteatoda tepidariorum. The sequence goes on along the minus strand of NC_092214.1, from coordinate 30,586,135 downwards.
CTATTTTTTAAAGATACCTAACGAAGAAAAGAAAAAGAAAAATTTATACTTACAATTAAAAATATTTTTTAAATCACTGAGCATAATCTGCATAGAACAGTTTTTAAAATTCAATTCCTGTCCATATATTTGCTTTAATAACATGTATGCAAATACTAAGCAGAAATAAAAATTTAACCCTTTTGTTTCTAGAACAGCTGTTGAATACGCGAGCAATTTAGCCTGAAGCGAACGGATATTCACGTCAGAAACATTAGATGTGCTAGAAGGGTTAGGTTCAATTCTGATTGTAAGAACGGCAGGACATTATAACAGTCGTAATGAAATGTGGGATTTCAAGGTTATCTTCTGGACGTTATAACAAGCTCTTAGATAGGTTTGAAAACTTATTAAACAATAGAGGTTACTCTACCGGATGTCAGTGATACATACACAAACCATTACTTTGGGTATTAGTTTTTTTTAAATTTTTTATTTAAACATGGTTTCCTTTTTTCAGTATTAGAATATCATCGATGAGAATTTATGATTCACATGATTGGTCAAAAGACGCTTTTCTTATTACTTACTATTATATGTTGTTTTAAATAATTAAAACATCTGAATGATTATAATAATGGTCGTTTCAATTAGAAACTGATTTAATTTGAGATTTGCATTTTTGAAAAAAAGCAAAATCTAATAAAATTTAATTTTATTGATTTAAATTTTTTTTATCGAGTTTACTTATCAACTAAACACGGTTTATCATTTTGTTTATCATGATTAGATTAATTTTAAAAAGGTATTTTTTAACAAATGTTTAAAAAGCATTTGTTTGCTTCTGTTCTGTAGAAAAGTTCTAGGAAAATTTTTGGAAAAGTTCTTCCATTTTAAAACATAGCTTCTAAAAAAAGCGAAATATAAAACATCAAAACCTAACAGAAGAATTCTTATATGTATATAAATATTGAATGCACAAGAAGTCTTATAGCTGACTTATTAATATATTAATCTATAGAATTTAATTTCCCTGATAATTTTTTTTCCATTAAAAAAAAAAGAAAAAAAGAAAGATTTGTATAAAAATGAATAATTTAATAAAAACAATATTAAAGTTGTAGAATTTCAAAACTGCTTTAAATAGATCTGGGTTTTGCAAAATAATCAAGTGATTGTATTTAAAACAATGGGAAATGAAGCACATATTCAGGAGTTTTTTACTAACTGAATGTTAAGGAGTAATTTTTAAATGAATCATTGACTGAGAAGTCATACTACATTAAAAAAAAGTAAATAAAGTGATTTTTATTAAACAGATAAAACAGATAGAAATTTCCAATTTTTCTATCTTTTCCAAGCTTTGCTTTTTTACAAACTAAAGAAAACTAAAAGCATAACTTAGTTTAATATGTTATTTCTTAAGTTAATAATAGATAAACACATATTGCTTCATTGATCAACCATACATAATCGAAACAACCCCTTGAAACTAAAACATAAAAATATAGTTAAATTTTTTTGAAACATCACGAAATTAAAAAGAAATGCTAAATTTGTTTCAGGAGATTTTAAATAAATGTTTCCAAAACTGTTTTATTCAATATCTTTTAAAAATTAAAAAAAAAATCATGATTTGGAATAATTAAAAATGCTACGAAATATTTTCAATTCCTTAGCATTACACTCAATCAATCCGTTACTGCTTAAAAAAGTCTTTTAGATTATAACAATAAATTTTGACTTTTGCCATTTCTGTTTGTGGTAGTTAAAAGTAACTTTTACAAATATACTCTTAATATTTTACTCCTCAATTATGGTGGTATGGTTCAGGTATGATTTTGTTCAAAATAATTTAAATAATATCACGGTGACTAAAAAAAAAATTATAATTGTACATAATTTGTTTGATCGTTTTTTAATGTATTATTTGAATATATGTTCAATGCATTCATATTTAAGCTTCTCATTAAAATATAGTAAAGCTAAAATATAGTAAAGTTGGTAAAACTGCCCACGTGTTTGCTAGACGGAAAAAGTGTTGATTTAATATTAGTTGATTTAATATTGGAAGAGTCAATTTATAAGATTAAAACAACTAATCAACACTAAGAATTAACAATCTGGTATCATCGTATCACCTTCATAAGAAATATATAATTTAAGATTTTTTTTAAAAAAAATGCCTTAATATTGTTAGTAAGAAGATTTGATGATAATTGACAATTCAATTTGAAAACTTCGGAAAAAATCAATAACTTTCAGTTTGAAACCAGAAATTTGTCTTTACAATTATTTAAAAGAAGCTATTTTAGCTATTTTGTTGTTCAAAACTATTTTACGAATAACATTGCTACAAACACGGATGTCTTCCTTGAAAATTGAAGAATATAATCGTACCCTTTTAATATAATATTATTGTTTTGCAATAAATGATTGAAACTTTTTTTGTTGTTGCTGAATTTCATATAATTCAGTAAAATTATAATTTTTTTACATGATTATGATGATTTTCCCGAATAAATCTCTCTTAATTACTAGAACAGTAAGCAAGTAATTTGCCCATTTATTTCACAAAAAAATATCAAACAACAATATCTTTACAGAAACACCCCCAAAAAAAACTATAAAAAATTCATTAATTAGCAAAATCATTCTGCATTTATAGTAGGATTTCATACAATAACACCACATTACATTTTTCATCAATAATACCATTCAATTCCCCCAAAATAAGAGTTCAAACATGAATTAAAATTGAATTTATATAAACAGGAAAATTTACCAAACTCTGTTATAGAAATTGCAGCATTTAACAGTATAACTTCAGTATTTATATTGATATTGTCGTACAAAATTATTTAGATTTATATTCTAGATTCTATTATTTAGATTTTTTTTGAAACTCTGAGATTTACAAGACCAACACCCATCAAACACACCGATGAATTTAAAAAAAAAAAACATTTCGAAATTAGAGAATAGTTACATAATATAAGATATACATTATGTAACTATTCTCTAATTCTCGAAATGTTTTTTTTTTAGTCGAAAGACGAAAAATCGAGGAAAATTCATAATCATCATAATCAACAAAAATCATCAATGTGCATATGATGACTTACGTCTGGTTCTTTATGGTATAAATAATTTTTCTGCTAAAATGCTAATACTTATGTGTTTAGTTTGAACAGGTAAATATTTAAAGACATACTAAAGTTTATTATTTTGAAGCATATGAAATTTTAAATTTGAAATATAGTTGAATTGCGAATTAGTTTTTGTAGTAGTTAATCAGTCTTCGAGAAAATTGATAAAAGTACGATTACTTTTTTTCTCGATAAAATTTTCTCTTATATTCTAGCGACAAAATGATTTTGATGAGATTTTTATTTGTAATCATTATTTTGATAAGATATTTTATTAATCTTTTCTTAATTACTGATGCACGTCTCTAGACTGATTAAGGATGGGTGAAATTAATGTACCGTAGTTTACTTAGCATCTAAAAATATTTAGTTTAAATTTTTACGCTTAAAGAATTATAAACCATATGACTCTTTATAACTTCTAATTAATCGTATTTGTCATACAACATGACTGGAAAATATTCGCAAAAATTCATTTATTATCTAAATATATATTTGGAATGTAGAATTGGTTTAATTAAGACCCATGACAAACGTAATTTTCTCTAGCTATTAAAAGTTATTTTGAGAGCACAATTAATAATATTCTAATTTATAATCAAATTCATGTTTTTAGTGACACTATAGTATGCTATGTTGAAGTGACACTAAGATATATTCTGTATTTTGGTTTATATATCACTAATTCTTTGCGAATATACACTAACTTGTTTTTGTGTTACACGCATTTTTAGTTCTCTCCAAAACATAGCATATATATTGATCGCTACTTAAGCTTATATTTGAGAGTAAATGAAATTTATGTAATTTATTTAAGAGACATTCTGATGCTTCAAATACGTAATGCTTTTGTTGTAGTAGTTACACAAAAATTACTCTTTTTATACTTTAAAAACTGAAGGAACTCAATTTTCCATGTAAAAATAATGTAAAATCACTAATAATGTAATTTAGATGATCAGCTATGTTTTTATCTGTCATCAGGATCAGTTAGTTATTCAGATCATATTTTGTTATTAAAATTTTTAAAAAAAATATGTGATGAATGTCTGCTTGGTTGAAAAAGAGAGAAATTAAAAAATTAATTTAGTTTCGATGAACTAATATCAATAAACGTTTCTTTATATGAACGAATGTAATATGAGTAGTTTAAGCATTCAGATAATATTTTTAAATTTAAATCGAGAATGAAATTTTAGGCTACTGTTCTATTAAATTTTCTTCTTCATGAAATCTTCTCACCATTTATGAATTAAAAATAAGTTAGTTTTACTATGATCTTAAATTACAGTTAAAATAAACTGTTTTAGATTTTTGGTCTGGTTATACAAGGAAAACTACTTGAATCATACTATAAATATTAGCTATTTTTTATTGAAAGCATTATTCAAAACATGAACTTATTGATAATATACATAAAACTTAAAAATTTATTAGCAAAGACCTACTCAGAGAGATATTATTTAATAAATGCAAAAATAATAATAATAATATTAATGAAAAAAATAACGCTTTCAACAAAGTTGAACTTTTTTAAGTTAAACTGGTTTTTTATAATTAATCTGATCAGAAACAGTTATTTGTATTCACTTTAAAAAAAAGCCTACTAGTTGGTTGTTAAACATTGAGAAACAGAAAAATTTAGTTCCAAACATAAAAAAATTTAATTGTAAAATGAAACTTGTGTCGAAAATTTTTAGGCTTACTATTTGCTTTCATTTAAAAAAAAAAGGTCTTAATCAATAACATTTTTTTTAAAACGTAAAATAAAATTCGTTAATTTGCTTATCCTTTTTTATTATTAACTAAACTTAACAAAACGTTATTTAATTTAGAGACATTCCATTAACTTGAAGATTTCTTATAAAAGAAAGCGAGAAAACAACCTCATCATTGAATTACGTTTTACAAAATCTCGATATTAGTTTAATCTTTTCCTAATGCTTTATAGATCAGCAATGTTTTAAAACACTGTAAAATACTATAAATATTAGATGCACTCCTCGACTGAGAAAAACAAATTTATTTCGTAGTTTTTCAATGCGTTCATAGATGGCGCATCGTTATTCATTTAGCTGCGATTCGAAAACATCGCTTAGCACCTGGTGCAGCTCAAATCTAAAACCTGCACTTTCCCTTCATCTTTTTTATACATAGTTCATTTTTTCTCTCCCTTCTTTTTCTTCTTTTTTTTATGTATTGAAGCGTGCACACTTTCTACCTCTATTTGGTTGTCGGCAAAAAAAGTTTCTTTTTTTCGTACGTGATTAGGAAAGGTGTGTAAAAAGCAGATTTAGTCACGTTATGCTTGAATAATGTGTATATTTCTTTTTTATCTTCATTCCATTTTCTTAGTATTTTTTTCCGACTTTGTAAGATTTTGTTTTGTTTTTTCTTTTCAATTAGTGGAATAGAAGTAGTATTAATAATCATGACCTCCCATTGTTTGACTTTAAACGAGTAACGTGGATTTCATGGAAGTTAAAAATAAATATATTTTTTTATTTATTTTATTGTTAAACATTCTTTTATAGGTGCTAGCTCTAAATAATGCTAAAAAACTTCATTAAATTTTCTGCAGAAATTCCGTTTAAAGAATTGTATGTATAATAAATAAATTTACTCCTCTCACTAAAAGTTAAGCGATATTCTCTTTCGTAAATACGTTTAAAAAGAAGTATTTTACAACAGATTTATATTTAATTCTAAAATGCGCATATTCAAGGCATACTTTGTTAAAAACAATTACTATTTTTAAAACAATTGAACATTTTTTTAATAAATTTTTGAATTAGTTATGCTAATGTTTGGGAACTAATGTTTGTTGAAATACTACTGATGTTTATTAAAATTACAAGGCCGCAAAGGAATTATCAGAAATTATTAAAATTTATTAAACATATTACTGATAGGGATACAAATAAACATGCTCAAGTGCTTAGTAATTCTAATCATTCGCATGTCTTCGCTCATTTTACATTTCATATAAGCTCGGTTCAATTTACGTAATTTCTTCATGATGTTGCAATTTTCAAAAACATGCTTGTAAATAAAAAGCAATGTTTTGGTTCAAAAAATGCGAAAAATATATTACAAACTGTTTATGCGCTTGAAAATACATCTATTAACTTTCAAGTCATGTGAATATCGAAGTTACATTCAAATTTAAGATTATATTAATAAAATATCTAAATACATACAAAACATAGAATTTAAAGCAGAAAAAAATTAAATGAAAATTTTCAGAAGCGCAACAGAACTAAATGGGGACTGCAAAGCTATTTTAGAATTGTAGTACTAATTTTAAACGAAAGATCTATTTTGCGCATGCTCCAACATCGACTGAACTTCAATTTTCAAACTTCAAGTGAAAACGTTAATAATGTTAAAGCTGCTTTTTTCATTTTTATTTTTTACAATTTAGTTTAAGACTTCCATGTTTCAGGCCGAAGCAATTCTTTGCCAAACGAAACTTTCAGTTTCTTAAGTTGGAGTGCTTTCAAAACAAATATTTGAGAACCATCACTCCTTCCCGTTGGAAAGAATTATGGTGAAATTAAAACTCAGTTAAACAGAAATTCTTCTTTGGGTAAATAGTTTAATTATTTAAGATTCTTTTGTCAACTTTAAAATTTTTACTATTTCAAAAACCTTCAAAACTATCTTCTTATCAGAACTGAGAAAGAAAAAAAAAGTTAAACTAATTTTTTTAGAAACGCATTAGTTTAAATAATTTGTTTTGTTCCTAATTTTTATGTAATTTAAACGACTTTAAAGAATATTTTTACCGACTTATAGAATTGATAAGTTTTAATGCTAAGTAAGTTTTTTAACTCGAAATAATTTACTCTTCATGTGTTTGAGAAAAAGAAGGAAATATTCCCTTATGGATTAATATTTAAAATTTTATTAAAAAGTTCAAAAATTATGAAATTTTGCAAAAAAAAATTTATTTTGAAAGGAAGGAAAAATTTTAAGTACTATTATTCTTATTTTAAGTACTATTTTAAGAAAAAATTTCAAGAATTTAAAAATTTAATTTAAATTTATAAAAATTTAAATTTAAATTTATAAAAATTTTAATTTAAATTTATAAAAATTTTAAGTACTATTATTGAAAAGTTTTAAGTACTCTTATTCTTAGAAAATTTTGGACTATATTTAGTCTTTTAAGTACTTTTAAAACTTGTATCTATCATTTTGGTCCTTACTTTCATTTGCAGTTTTTTTCTTCTTTTTTTTTCGGAAAAGTCAAAGTATCAATTTTCACTACCATCTTTCCATTTTTTTCCGCATTGAAACAGCTTTAGGAAAAAAAAAAAAAACTAAGGGTATTATGTTTAACACCTTTTTATGATGTTGAAAGTGAAAGAACATCGCATCAGGTGTTACAACAGCCGAAAAAACAGGAACGCCTGCAGGTATATTTACATTAAAAAAAACTTCGTGGGAAAAAAAAGCGATTTATCTCTATTATTAGATTATAATAACATACAAGAGGCCCTCTTACCCAAAAAGTCATAAAAAACGCCGTTTTTTATGTGTTTTTTCCCCTCTTAAATAAGGGAGCACTTTCCTCCTTCGAGACGTTTATTTCTTTTCCCCACTTTTATTAGTGTGCTCAAAATTATCTTTATTAAGTTTCTAAATTCTGAAACTAATTTAAAAGTTTTAAACATTTTGTTATTTACATTTTAGTTATAGGTGTGAATTTACCCTACAGTCTAATTGTTAATATCACTGCATCTAATTACAGTTAGAATTTTACTATTTTGTTGTAAATAATCAGTTACATGATAATTTTTAACATGTCTAAACGAAATGTGATTTATAGATATATTTTCTGTTGCCAGTTTATCTTATTTGGATATTTTAATATATATCGATACTTTTAATAAACGTCAGAATGCATGTTGAAATTCAGTGTTTATATATATATGTATATTTTAAATAGTACCTTCTTGCATTGCATAACTTGATGCTAAAATCTCTCAAAACTAATTATTTCGTAGGGACTCATAAATTTTTAAAAATGCCTACTTTTTTCACAAAGAAAAGTCTATTTCGTTAGTATAAAAGTATTATTAAAAGTATTAAAAATGTTTAAAACAACTTGCTAGAGCAAAATAAGTGGATATTTTTGTGATTAAACTAAACTCATTTAAATATTAAGAATTTGTTTTATTTTAATTTTTTTTAAAAATAATTTCTTTTTTAAACTGATTATCATCAACTTATAATTCGATTTCAAGTCTCTACCTGTAACTGAACTGAAAATATTTTGCTCGAAACTTCAGCATTGTGAGCTTGAGAAAAATGAGTTTAAAGTTTGATGATTGATAAATTCAGCGATTATGTGCTTCAGAAAAAAATTGTTAAGTGCAAAAGTCTTTTGAGTATCAACAAAATCAATACTCTAAATCGCTTTGTTAAAGCTCAGAATAAATTTACTAACAATACGTCACTTTTCCCCCAAACAAATTTGAAATTTTCATCTGAAACACTCCTAAGATACCTTAAAATATTCGTATACATTTCGTATACATTTTTTTCTCAAAATTTATAGTTTGCATGAATTACTTATAATTAATTTTTATTTCAAATATAATGCATTTTTTAAAACTTAATACTTTTTCAAAAAGAAGGAAAATTTTGTACAATTATTTTAATATTTAGAGTAATAAAAAAATACTTGATTTTGAACTAGTCTACTTATTACACGATTTTGAACTAGAATATAAGGAAATAGAATTCGAAATTTAGAAAAAGGGAAAAGAGTAAACTGAATTTCAAAAAAAGGTGGAAAAAGCAATTTAAAAAAATTATCCAGCTTGTTTTTAAATTATAAATTTTTAAACCATCTTCATAACTAAATTTTTCACTAAGCAATGCAAGGAACATTAACCAAATATATAAAATCGCTACTTATAAACAACATAATTTCATGAATCATGTACACTATAAAGGAAGAAAAAAACAATTTAACGTTGAAACATTCAATCATATTTTGAGATTTTTGTGCCTTGAATAATATTTCGGTGAAACTTTGCTGTATTGCATTCATTCAAGGTGAAGCATCATTTAATCAAGTTTAAGAAATATAATTAGAACCGTATTAAGGTTACCGCAAGTTTGCACGAAATAATGGTTCAACAGTCTCTTAAGTTCTAATAATGTACATACAGTGTTTCACACTCGAAAAGCTGTACACCAGTGTAACATGCTTTTATGAGTATGGTGGATTCGATGCTCAAACGTGAGTCCTAATAGGAGAGTTCGAACTCGTTTGAGTTGACCAGCAACGAAAGTTTTATAAATGTAAAATGCTTTGAATAATCGTCTTAAATATTTTTTACATCCCTTCATTTGAGCATGCAAGTTAAGTGAAATTCTATAAAAGGATTGAAAGTGCATTACTGTATATCTTTACGTCGGACATAAAGGACACCATGTCGCAAAGATACAAGTTTTGAGGAGAGCTCTTTTAAGTATCATTTAAGTCTAATCTTGGAAATGGTGTAATTTCAAACAGCCTAAACTGTCTATTTGTTATGACAAGAAATAGTGCCCTATTCTGCAAGATAGAGTAAAAAATCTACAACATGGACATAGTATCAAGTTCTTTTTAGAAACAAATGAAAGTGTCCTTTACCTCCGTCTTACAGATATTATTTGTAGCAGAACGGTAACTAAATAGCATTTTTTGGAATATAGATGATTAATTTAGTTAGGATTTTTTCATGTATTGTAAATTGGAGATATTCAAGCTCAATTATTAACTTTTTAGCTGCATAAGTAGCTTGAAAAAGAGCCAGATTCTTTTAAACTCAATTTAAATAGTCGGGAAAATAAGAATAATTATTTAAATCATTAGAGACAATAATGAAATAAAATTTAAAAACAACACCGATATGAGTTACGTGAAAAGCTGTATTAAATTGTGATTTGTCCTGTGTCTTCCTTTTCTGCTGCATTTTATATTTGCCAAAATTACTACCAATAGAAGTATTTTATTTCATGTACTTGTTTTGCAATATGGTATTTGAAAATAAATCTTTCAGAAATAAAAACGATTCAATATGTAATAAATTGATATTAAAACTAACATAATTTTCTGGGGAATGAAAATATTAAAAATGAAATTATTACAATGAACTTATATAAATATTAAAAATGAAAATAAAGTTTATTAATTATTAAAAAATTTAAATTCTGACATTTTTAAAATAACATTTTGAATAAGAAATGTTTATATTAAAATTTTGATATTTAAATGCAAAGTAAGAACATTAAAAAATAACTTTTTTTTTTTTTTTTAATGTTCTCGCTGTTAACATCGTTTTGAATAACTTTTAGATGATTATCTTATTTTTATTTACCTTATATTCACTGCCTATTTACTGCTCACGTTAAATTGACTATAACGTAACTTTAAATATTCCGAAGACCTGTTCAAGACCTGTTATAGACCTTAACATCTTATTTGCATAAGTTGGAAAAAAATAAATTTGCAGAATTCTGTTTTAATTCAACTTTTTACTCTATGCTATTTAATTGCAAAGTCTGAAATTTTTATGAAATTGTATAAAATATAGCCATCTTCATCCTATACAAAGAAATATTCGTGGAACTATGTAATTAACCTCTGAATAACAGAATATTTAACCATACAGAGTTGTGTACAACTAAACGTGACTATAATATAATGAAAATTTTTAATCAAATCCAACGTTAATACAAGCTTAAGATATTATGATTTTCTGATATTTCTATCCATAAAGATATCTTCTCCATGAACATAAAGATATTTTAAAAATCTTCCTTTTAGATACTGTAACAAAACTCATTTTGAAAAAAAGGTAGGGACTATAACTACTTGAGTTTATAATAGTTTTGCACTTAAATAACTCTCCCTTATGAATGCAACAGCAGAAATAGTCTAATATTTTATTGAAATAAATTTCCGACTTTCCTTTCATTCTTATTTAAAGTTAAGACGATATTTTTATACTTTATATTCTCTTCAGTAAAAGTTTGAGTTGTTAAGGCTTGAACGAACATTAATCCAAATTCAACACTCGAGCGATAAGCACAGTTTATTAGGAAATCATTAAATTTCATAAAATTTCATAAAATAACAATGCAGCTCCTTTTTTATAATTTAAAAATAATTATTCAATGCAAAAATACTTCTAAAATGGAAATCAATAGGTATTCTTTCAAGATTTGTACAATTCTGATTTTCTTTGTTAATTAGCTATTAGGCATTCATAATACAATTTTTTTTATTATATTGGAAGCAGCATAAATATAATATTGAATTTGTATATAAGTAGAAAATAAAGCAAAATGGGAAAATATTAAACTTAAATTAATAATATTTATTTCGATATAATTATTGCCATTGAGGAATAAAGCTATATTTTCTTAGACAATATTTGAATTGCTTTATATTTGCTACGTTGCCTTATAGGTTGCGTTTACGTAGCTTAAAACACTGCGTTATATTTTAATTTTACCTAATTATTTAAGCTTTAAAATTTTTCTGCTCTGTAACAAAAATTGCTTTCTAGGCCATTTGTCATAATCATATTTTGTTTTCATTATATACGCAATTCTAAGAACTAAAATTAGTTGAAATGTCATAAAAATTAATTTGAACCAATTTTCTGTCAAGCTCCGACGAATCAGTTCAGAATATTTTTCTTTACGCACCATTTCTCAATAGAATAATATGATTTAAACTGCAGCGAAGCAGTAATTTTATGGCTCGAATCTACTTCCAATAGTAGAGAATCAACTAATTTTTGATTCCTGGAATTTGAATATTTAGGATTTAACAGATTTAAATATTATTTATTCCAAGTCAAAAACAAAACAAAAAACTTATGTGAAGCAAAGAATTTATTTAAAAATATTCTATTCCACATAAAAATATATGGAACTAAAGAAACTTTTTTTTTCTGAAAATTTATTCTGAGGAAAGGCAAGATAATTTAAATAAATATATTTCTTCATTATGAAATCTCATTACAACATTCATAATCAACATTAAAAAAAATCAAATTTCTCCTAAGAAAATAACAGGAAGTATTAACAAACTAAAGACGTAAAATTTAATATATATTAATAGATTTTTTAATAGAAACTCTTGCAGTTTGCGCTAAAAACTTATTTTTACTTATTTTATTAAAACTTATTTTTTATTGAGTTTTGATATTAATTTTTAATGGATGCTCACTTGAAAGAAAAATTAAAATTTAAACTTCAACCATACAAAACAACAACAAATAGTTTTTTTTTAAATTATTACTTGTCATATAAGGAAATTATTACTTGTCATATTATGTTAAATTAATCATAAAATTATTATTTTAGTTGTAAAATTTAAGTATACATTTAGAAAAAAAATGGATAATGGGGATAAAATGGAAAAATGTCGTAAAAACTAGCTTTTTGTTGTTCTAATAGAGCCATAAACACAGTAAATTTTACCATATTCTTATAGCTTTCACCATACTTTTTCTTAGTGAACTAATAGTGAAAGATATGCCGGTAATTTTAGATAATTTAAAATGCTTTAAAATACAAATAATAATAAATTAAACTCATTGGGCTAACTTTTAAGCTAATTGATTCCATGCATAGTGGCGAAATAAGGTCTCTGTGGCCAGTATATTTTTTAATACTCATTTTAGCTTATTGCTGCTTATACTTACATCTTAAAAAGAATACTGCTTAAAACTTATTATATTGAAGATATAAGACGGTTATGAAAAACAAATGATTTTCATTCTCTCATTATTGTTATTAAATTAAAATAACAATATACTGACTAATGACTTTTACTTGCCTCAGTAAACGAGAAAAATAGAAAACTGAGGAAAAAATTGATGAAATATATTTCAGAGTCATTAGTTATTCTTAAGTTTTTAAAAGTTTAAGTTATTTACCCAAATATTGTCTTAAAAACAATTTTAAAATTTTAAAATTTGATTTATCGATGTCCTTCGTTAATTTTCTTTGTCGTGTCTCATCACAAAAAATTTACAATATGTTATTATGTCGAAATTTTACAATAATATGTAAATATAATAATTTTTAATTTATTATTTGATTAAAAAATGGCATTGGTTTACTTCTTGCTTTGCAGTTCCATATGCTTTGATAAATTGGCGTCGTCAGATAAAAATTATTGGGGGGGGGAGACCATACTTGGACTGTTACTTGAGAAAAAATATTAATCTTGCCCTAATTAAAATTGTTACTGTAAAATAAACTTATATATATATATA
>NC_092214.1:30547684-30572643 GCF_043381705.1 Parasteatoda tepidariorum | reverse complement strand
TATGAGTAAAACTTTTTGAGCTACTCTTTTCAGAGAAATTGACTAAATTTTGCTATCTTTTATAGTTAGTGAGATATGAATTTTTAAAACCCCGGAGTTCTTTTATAGACACCTAGTATATATATATATATATATATTATAAATACCAATACATAAGGATTAATTTTAACACTTCATAGTATTTAACAAAATGATTATTAAGACTCTTAACTCTCCACTACGCATCTTCTTAAATTAGAAGAATAGCACTAGGGATCTACTTTTTTGCATTGATACGAGTCCTTGATCTTCGGTAATTCTTGTAAGGGAATCCGAAATTAGTTATTTAGTTATTTGTTATGTTATTATAATTAATTAAAAGATAAGTTGATGTTAATTTTTGGAATTAGCGTTCAAGGAAACAATTATTGAAAACATTTCTGACAATTCAGTATTGGGAAAACAATTCTGACAGTACATAAACAGATAAGAAATTGATTTATTTAATGAGATCTTGTAATCAAAAGATAAACTTCATTAAGTGGCTGGAAATAGCTAATTTGAATGATGGTGGAATAGAAATGTGAGAGCTTTGTAAGAGAAGATTTAGAATGTCAGAGAAAATCTCTCTGCAAAATCACCAAAAAAATTGAAAATATCAATGAGAGTTTCCCCCTACTTAATTCCCTAAAATTTTAATATATCTTTTTTCCTAGAAATTCTATATAATTGTCTGTTTGAGATAATTTATGAATCGATAGCCAAAAAAGAAGTGTTTCTACCAATATACGACACTTTTGAAAGCTGGTATAAGATCCCGGAAATAACGATAAAGGACATTTTCCCATAACGTAAACTGAGGCGACTATTTTTGAGGTATCAAATGATTCTCTGAGGGGGGAGTTGAAACTTAAGACATACTTTAGAATCAATATTAATCAGTTAAGTGCATGAAAAAAAAACAGAATTGTTACAAGAGCGTTTAATTGATTATTGAAGGAAAGGGTAACAGTGACAATTCTTGCAATTCTCTAAACACTTGTTTTATTTATTTTATACGGTGCGTTTTTTTGTATATTTTATTTTTCATTAATTTCCTTTTAATGACAATGCAATGTGTTACATTATGTAAAAAAAGGGGCGAAGAGGAGAGAAGAAAAGTAAAAGATATGGATACGGAGTAAACGATGTATATATAGATAACGATATAGATAGCATTTTCTCAAAATAATGGACCCTAATTTCCCCAAGTATTGGGGGCTATGAACCATACAGTCCCCCCTGGTCACGACACATTTTTGATTAGTTGTATTTCACCATTATATACATAAATATAATAATACAATACTATATCAGTAAAAGAATTTCTTAAGTTATTATTTGAGTAAAAACCGCCTTTGGTTTACTTCTTACACTGTATTTCCAAGTGTTTTGATTAGCTGTATTACACTATAATATATTAATACAATAATATATTAATATAAGAATTGTTTAAGTTATTATTTCAGTAAAAAACGGCTTTGGTTTACTTCTTACACTGCATTTCCATGCGTTTTGATTAGTTGTATTACACTAAAATATATTAATAAAATAAGATATTAGTATAATGTTTTTTAAATTTATTATTTGAGTAAAAAAGGACTTTGGTTTACTTCTTGCACTGCATTTCCATGAGTTTTGATAAGTTGTATTACGCCATTATTGACGAAGACAATATAAAACGAAATGTTTCGAATACAACTTATGAATTCCGTGCAAACCCAGATAAAATATTCAAAAAATTTCTCTCGAGGTAGCCAGTCCTCTGGAGAAAGGTCTGGAGTGCTTTTGTTCCGATTTTATTATAAGTTTTGATTTGAAAAGAAACTCTTTCAATAGGTGATTCTTCTTCAAAAGATAGTTCATGGCATAGAAGATAAAATCTTACATATAGAGAATGAAGAATCCCCTTTAAAACAAGTGCCCTTACACGAATAAGTGGATTTCTTCATCTTGATACTGAGATTCTATTGGCACTTTTAGAGAATATTCAATCTTCGTTTTCTACACTTAGATTTCTTTCGGAAATAAAGTTTTCTTGACAATACTCTACTTCAAATGATTCGCCTTTTCGAAGGGATTTAATATCAAACTTTCTATCACTTTATCGTGAAAGAATTTTTGAAATAAAATTAAAATATTAAATAAGGCGATTTTTTCTAAAAATAAGTCGATTGCTAGTAATTAATTAACTTGCTATAATTAATTAAAACTAAATATTACAATAACTTGCTATTAATTAATTAAAACTTAATATTTTGTAAGGCATCTTAGTAAGATGACTAGAAGTTTACATCGTTTCTGTGAAATTCAACGAATTTAAGTATTTTAAATTCAAATTTTACTAAAATTTAATTCGCAATTGAAATATATAAATTGACCAGTTTATTTTTTTCTCATGGTAATGAAAAAAATTAAAATTCGAAATAGAAAATAAGATTAGAAATAGAAAATAAAATTAAAATAATTAGAAAAGTTTTATCATCCTTTACACTGAAAGACATTTCGGATCAAATTACGGTATAAAGTATCATCTCTTCGGGTGCATCTTCCTTAAAATTCCTTTTACTGCAAAATTAATTTTTTATGTAAAATACTATTTTCCTTTTTTAACGTAAAATACAGCTTTCCATTTTTGACTTAAAATGCTATTTTTCATTTTTAACGTGAAATACTATTTTCTATTTTTAACTTAAAATAAGATATCAGATTTTTTTTTGTTCCACAACATGCTCCGGTAAAAATGGATTCGCTTGAGTGCCAGTACTTTTTACCGATATTGCTTACAATGCAGATCATTCTGGGCTTTTTTTTTGACGAAATGTTTTTATATGTTTAAAACGATTTATTTTTCTATTTTATGAAAGTCAAAAACTTAATTTGAAAATCAAATTAGGTTGACCATTTATCTTAAAAAAATATAGCTGTTTTTATAATTATTTTCTATCTATATTAAAATTGCTGAAAAATTACAGATTTAAAGAAATTCCATATAAGATTAAAAAACCTGATTTCTTAAGAAAATACTACCGGAAGTTAAAATGCAAAATTGATCTAGAGTGTTTTTCGAAATTGAAAATGAAACATATTTTCAAAGGAAAATTGTGTGTAATAATTTTAATTAAGTAATTCAAATGAGTTTTTCAAAAAACTCATTGGTAATAAATAAAAAACATGGTTTCATTTTCCAAAATTTTTATTAAAAGCCTTTTTTCTATTATTGGAAAATTGCTTTCAAATAAAATTAGTGTCTTTTTCAAAAGTTTCCGTGAAAATACACAAATTTAAGCAATGTAATTTGAAAAATATATATCTTTGCTTATTTTTTTATTAAAATTTTACCCAGGATTCCATTATTAATGCAAAATTTAAATTTTATTTGCAATAGTAGATATATATGGTTTTACATAAGAGATTTTTTTTTCTCCAATAAAAAGAAATTATATAAGAAGAAAAAAATACTATATTTTTTATAATATTTATTTGATATTTTTACTCAAAAGCATTGATATAAAAAGTAAAAATTTAAATATAATAACCATGATTTTATGTAATTAAGAGATTTTTTTTGAATACTTAAAGCTCATAACGGTTTTTAGATAATTTCATATTTATGTCGCAGTAGTTGAGTGAGCTAGAAAAAAATAATTAGGTATGGTGAATTATTATTGCGTTAGACAAAAAAAAGTAAGATTTTATTAATTCTAAATCATGTCTTAATTAAAGACAAAAAAGACTTTTTTTTAACTGTTTTTCAACACTCATTTAATTTCAGCCGAATGCAAAAAGGTTTCAATGCAGTATAACATAAAATGTTTGTTTTTAATTATAATCTTATTTTAAACGGATAATATATGACTATTGTAAATGAAATACTGTGACAAATTAAGAAAATAATAAAAATAATGTATTCATATACTTTATTTTTTAAATTATTATTTAAAATAAACTAAAGCCCTCTGTTGTCTTTACAAATTGAACACAATTTGTAAACATATAACATAAAATTTGTATAACATAAGAAGAAATGGATTTTCTTATCCAATTGCATAATGTATACGATCAGTTAAGTATGTGTATTTTTAGGCTGATTAATAATGCATTTGTTCATGAGATTTCGGAAAAATATTAACTCTGATTCTCTCAAATTCTAATTTCCAAAATTACTTCATTTCCACTTCTTTCACTTTTAAAGGCGTTGTAGTTTATTAAAACTAGACACTAAGACTTAACCCATGTTCTATGAAGCCTTTTCATTGCAGGATATGTCCCTTTTTTAGCGATATTTTTGAAGCTTTTTTTTAGTTTATAACTGTTATGTATGACAGATACATTTAGTTTAGTCAAACTAGAGTCAGTGCCTTCTAAACTATTTAGGAGATTGATTCAAAATGATCGTGTGAAGGAAAATAGCATCTTTTTTTTTGAAAAATTATAAGCGTTTCTTACATAATTTTTTCCTGTTTGAAAAATATTATACTCTTTCTTTTTTTGGTCTTAAAAAATAAGTAAAAGACTGTCTTTGAAAATGACTTTAAAAATTTACAGGCTGAACTGAAAAATCTTGTAAAATTAATAAAATAAGTTTAATAGTTTTTAAATGTTTAAATGTATGCTTCCAATTAAATCTTTTCTGCGACGCAAGTGTATATTTTTAAATTATGTAGCTTTAAATTGAATAATTTATTGCATTTTAATGTGACTGTATCTTTCTTTTTTCTTTTGGGTGTGGAATAGATAACTGCAGGACTTATTGGTTTTAATGTACATATATGAATTTTAGACTATTTGTAATTATCAAATTAAATTATATTTCCTGAAAGTTAAAGAATAATTTTAATCATCTTTAGGTTGTCATTGTAAACTGATATTTTCATCTTTTTGCAAAGTCGAAAACAAAACTTGATTAAGTAAATGAAATTAGTAAAATTTGTAATTTGCTATATTTTAATCATAATTCCTTAAAAATATTTAAATAATATTAAAAAAAATATATCTTAACCATAATTCAAAATAGAATGTAATATAACTTAGTAACGTGATCATTTTTATAGATTTTACTGTCAAATGAGGTTTTTAAAATAAGAACTGAACATTAAAATAATCTCAATAGCTTATGCTTAATACCACAAAACTTTTACTACTAATCATTATATTAAGAAGTAAAAAAAAAAGTAAGTAAATGAAAAAGGTTGCAAATAAGGTCTAGCAGTTCAGAACTGCTACCGAAATCACTAATTCTGATGAATATGACACTAGGAAATACTTTATTTATTTTATTGCTGATTTCAAATAAAACATACTATACATAAAACAAAGCAAATTTATAAATTTCCTCTAAAACATCAAGAAGATTTCTTTAATAAACTACATCTCTTTCATATATATATATATATAACTATTTTGAAAAAATGTCNGTGTGTTTTCTATGTATATATATATATATATGTATATGTATGTATTAGGCCAGTCTGCAGTTCTACAATAAAAATGAATAACAACGTATTCTATTTTTAATTTTTTTTTGTATATTACGTCCTCATATCTTATCTTCAAACTCAGTTCACAGGTATAAGGGAAAAAAGCTTCCAAGTAAGAAATCTTCAACCACCCGGGAAAATGAGCTTAAACATACGTGTAAGACTTAATATAAATCAATCTCTTAGACGGTGTAGGGTTATAAGAACCTTTAGGGAAATGCTAAGATGTATTTTTAGATTTAAAATACTATTTTTTAATGTATTGAGTGGCGAACTAAAGTCTTCAGTCAGTACACTTTTTATTTTAATTTGATTACAATTAAAACTAAAACGAAAATTAGTTGCCTTTTTAAACGGCTGTATGTTTTCTACTAGGTGCAATTTTTAGAGACAATCTTTCAGGAAAATTATGCTCCTATTTTAAAGTTATGTGTATGGATGACTGGTGGCTGAATTATAAAAAAAATATACTGTCCGGTGTGTTTCGAGCACCATTGAATCAGCTAGTTATATACTATTTACTAACGAATCTATGATAATGAATCAAAATACATATGGTAAAATAATATATGGTTAAAATATAGAATCTCTTTTACATTCTCAAAAATCTATCCTAGCTTGTATTTTAACATCAGTGCTTCAAATTATATTTTGTGTAATTTTAATGAGGTATTGATTTGTACAGTTTTGCAGTTCAGGTTATGAAATAGTATCCTATGGTAAAATGACAAAAGGAATAACTTATTCGATAGTTTGGATCCACTTAACAGTTCTCAAAAATTGCAACACATTTGCACGATATTATGGTTCAAGATGAACCACTGTATTTTTACATGATGTCAATGGAAACTAATGATAATATGAACCCGATTTACTACTCTCAGCCACTTTTTTCTCTAACTCGACTACAGTGGTTTTTCTGGTTTTTCTTATTTCCCATCTATATTTTTCCATTTTCTTTTAATAACTTTACATTCTTTATTTCAAGTTACATTCGTTTCATCTCATTTATATCAGACAAGTCTTGAAAATGGGCACCTATATTTGACGATCTTGAAACATGTCGACTCGTTTTTAATTTTTATGTATTTTTTGAAGTGACTGAAGATTTTAATAAGGCAATTATAGTTTATTTTTATTTCAAATAAAAAATTTTAAAGTATGATTTTTGCAACTTTTTAAATTTTAATATTTATTTTATCGTCGATACATACAACTTATTATAATTTCCAATACAAAAACAATCTAATTCACATAAGAAGAATAGGGATTTCGGTAAATATGCTTAAATTTCACATCTTTAAGCGACAATAATATAAAATTTTTAAGCACATGAAAACATTTTATCAAACACATAAAAATATGATTTCAGGAAAAATTTAGGTTTAAAAAAAAGATAAATATATTCCTAATCATACTCATTACCTTTCAACATAACGAAAATATAAGAAATAAATTTTAAATAATGAAAAAGTACTTATTTGTTTAAGCTATTAGTTAGAAGCTAACATTAAGGAGCTTAAATGTCCTTATATGAGGCATGTGTAATATATGTTTCTGTGAAACTAATAATGAAAGCTAAATATATGGATATAAAAGTGTTAGCAATTTTTTGTATGAACAAGTATACGAAACGTTTTCCGTACATGAAAGAAATTTTACCCGACGTAATAAAAAGGACATTAGACGTTAAAATTTAAGTTTCAAAAAATATGATAAAGAAAAAGGAAGCATACACATTGTCTTTAAATTTGACGAAAATATTTTAAGCATGTTTTAAAATAAAAAGTAGTTATTTATGCAAGCTATTAGTTAAAAAATAACGTTGCAAATTTTTTCATTAACTTGTGTATGCATGATGTACACTTTTGCCAAGTAAATAATACAGATGAATTTAAATATAAGAGGGTTAAAATATATGCAACAAGGCATATTAAATACTTAAAAGAGCTTGCATCTAACAGCATAAGAATAAATTAGATTGTATACAAAATTTGAAAGAAAGAAGTTGAGATTTAAAAAAATAAATAAAAAATGTGAAAATGAAATCCAAATCATACACATAATCATACATTATCTTCAATCTCAACGAAATATTAGAATGTAAAAAAATACTTATTTGTTTTAAACTTTAGTTACAAAATAACGTTACAGAGCATATTTCATTATTTAGTGTATGCATAATGTATACTTTTACCCAGCAAATAATAACAGCTGAATTAAAATGTGTATATAAGAGGGATAAAAGATAAAACTAGGTCACCTAATGTTGGTTGGTTCTTTTATGCCGAATGTGAAAGCTGCGTGCTTACCTATGGAAAGGGGAGTCTGCACGACATTTGACGGTAAAGGGGTTGAAATTACGGGTTGATTTTGAGGGGAAAAAAGAGAAAAAGGGTTGAAATCTGTGAATATTGGGGTCGATATGGGGCAGACAGTAAACCGGATGATGTTTGGGAATAAGCATCGGCTTTCGATGATTCGTGTTTCTGACATTGGAATAAATTTTAGAAATTAAACCGTAAATGTAGAAGATTTTTTATTAGTGTAGGGAGTGCTTGACCTCATTTAAAATGTCTGAAACATATTTTCTTTGTTAAATGATACTCGTGTTCATTTAGTGGAGACTAGTAGTACTTTTGCGCACTAAAATATTCGCTATTATTATTTGCATTGTTGTTAAAGAGGTTTTATTTTTGATAAATGAATATCTGCAGTAAAAATGTAATTTCCAGGTGAATTAAAAACTTTAATTAGTTTAGCCCAATTTTTTTATTCATTTTTTTTATATGAAGTAAAACACAAAACTTTGAAAAGTTATGTGTCGTACAAAAATTTACGGTGGAGCTAAAACTAAAATTTATTCTAGTTAATAGTAATTCAGTTGTTAAAATTTTTTCAAATTCTATGAGTATCAGTTAAGTATTATATAGAATAATTTTTGATTTATCGTAATTATTTGAATACAGCTATTTCTTCTTTAGAAAATTTATATGCAGTCTTTCCATCAACATACTATTTCTCTTATATTTATAGTTATTTTTCGAATATTTATGTCTAAAAAAACAGAACAAGCAGGGTAGATATTAAATATGTGATGAAATATTAACATTTAAATCTTAATTTCGACCTTTAAAGGTAGCAAAGATGTTTTACTCGCTTAAAAACATTGCTAATTTGTTCGAATTATTTATATTACATATAATTTTTAAAATAAAACAAAACACAGAAATCCGCAAGTTATTTATCTTTCATAACTTAGCTGTGCCGGTTAAGCTACTATTTAGTATGGCATTCATTGGCTAAAATATTTTATTTAAGTATTAAATTTTATAATTCAGTGAGATTTAATTAATGATTTGGTTTTATGTAGGATGCTGTTAATAAAAGACTTCTTCTTTGTGTTAGTCTTTGAAACAAGTCTTTGAATTTAAATTAATATGAAATAACAAGTTATAATTTTGATAAAGTAAATGAATAAATTGACCAATTTCTTTTAATTTCATTTATTTAAAAGGAATATTGTTTTCAGTGAAAGTGCATTTATGCTTATTGCATTTTTTGTGAATTTAATTTTTTTAATCTTTAGATTTAGAGTAATATTAGGATTTTTATTTATTTAGATAAACCACTAATATTATATTAAAATTGCACAAAGACATATACCTTTGTGTTGTAACACAAATTTCATTTTTACCTGAAAACGTAAGAAAGATATTTATTTATTCTCATAAAAACATTGCAAGTTGATTTAATTTTTAAATGCTTTTTCAGTTTTTTAAAATAATGGAGAGTCAGAGTTTTTACACAGTTAATGATTTTTTTAAAAATAAATGCACAACTAAAACTCACTGTAATCACGTGCTTCTCAAAGTGGAGCAAAATAGTTCCGAAACTAATAATAATTGAATTTTGAAACCCCATATTCGAAATTGAAAAACAGCATATAGTCTCATACTAATTAATAATTTCAAGACTAAAAAAGGTTGCATTTTAGAAAATGTGGTCCCTATAACGTATTCAGGAGATCAACAATTTTATTTCATTTTTTGTTTATTTTGCTAAATCTGTATACAAATCAAAATTGCTATATCTTAACAATTTTTAAACGAATGTATTGCTGTGGTCACTATAATGTAATATGTATTCTAACACATATCCTAGATTGGGATGTATTTCTAAGGTATTAGGAGCTACCAGACTTGGAGGTCCTCGGTTCGAATCCTGCTGATAGCCATCTCTCTCATTACTATTAAGACTATGCCTTTTGCTCAAAAAACAGTACATGCTTTCTCAAGTTTGAAAACATTGGGTTTTTAGATTTGATTATTATTTTCATCGGGAGCAATTTTGACATATTTCTGCTCAATTTTGAGAAACTATTTTGTACAGTGTACTATCACAGTCATTGAATTTAATCTGTATTTTAAACTCATATTTTTTTAAATTATTTTGAAAAGAAAAACAGTTTACTTTTCCGCAGGCAGCCGTTTTTAGTAAATAAATTTGTTCTGCGCCTAAATCTTAGTACTTGAAATTTTGTTCATAGAATGCTTTTTACGAAATTCCAACATTAAAAATAAATAATTTCACTATTTCTTTTCATTTTCATTGTTTTTGATGAAAGTAAAATGCGTTTGAGCTTATTTAGATTGTATGCTAACATTTGTACTGTTCAGAGGTGTCTTTTTAACGGAATCACCGAAATTACTTTTTTAACTAGCCAATGCTAATATATCATTTTTTTACTGCTTGAAAATCTCTAAGGCGAAGTTATAGCTATTTGAGAGTATATTTCTATGAAATGTTCTCCTAATGAACAATTTTCTTCGCTTTAGAATTATGTTCAGCAATTTGATCTGATATTGTGGAAACCATCTTCATAATTACAAATTTTATTTTTACAATAAGAATATAACAATATTTATTCTTAAAAAATCACAGCTGATTAGAATGAATTGCTTAAATGCCATTTTTCTTTTTCGCAAAATAAAATGAAAAACGGAATTTCGTTCAGTTAAAAATCACAAAAATATTACTATACTTCCAAAATTACTAGCAGCCATTGAATAAAGTTCTTGATATTTTTTTTAAAAACAGAAGTTTTTGAATTCCTTTGGAATATATAATACTCTCTATATTATATATAGCCCGCTTATTCTTTCAATGTATAAAACTCTTCACTCATATATGCACTCATATATTTTTTGTTGTAGACTGCTATTTTAAAGAGAAACAATTTTTTCTGCCCCTGATTTCTACTATTTGAAGCGATTATTATAAAAAAAGAAAAATATTCATTTGCTATTTGTTCTGTTTTAAATTTTTATTTATTTTTCGTTTTTGGTCAAGTTTAAATATGTTTGTGCTTATTTTGTCAAATGGTTAACATCTGCACAGTTAAAAAGAATTTCTGCAAACACTGTAGTGTGTAGCGGAACCATCACAGTATTTTTGCCACTAATATTGTTTTTATTAGTTGTCATACCTATAGTGAAATTTGTTAATTCTAATCTTTCCACCCATTTATTATTTTTCTGACATTTAAGATTATATTCAGGATTTTGATCTTCTTTTCAGGAAAGAAAGAAAACCGTATGTTAGCTTATAAACTATTTTCAAATTGATGCCATGTTTAAAAACATTATTTCCTGATGTTTTAGATAAACCCACTAAAAAATTATATATATATACAAAAAAACAAGCAAAATTTAGCTGTTTCTTATATTATTAGACGACACGGCAGCATACAAATTGTTTTTAAACTTCAAGTTAATATTTAGTTAAATTAAAAAATTTTTTTACGATTAGTTAGTTTAAATTGAATTTTCTGGATTTTTTTGTAGTTAATTTATTTGTAGTTGTACTTAATTCATCAAATAATCAATAATTAGGTTATAAAAAAATTGAAATTAATTGTTAAAACCTAGTCTATATCTTAATAATTTAAGGTCTTTGTAATTTATGTTACTAATTGTATGCAATTTTGATAACTTTTTTTGAGTGTTATGTTTCTGTTTTAGTGATAACATCAACGCTAAGCAATGATTTTAAAAAATAATTATAAATTTCGCATCGAAATATTTTGCTGCTTGCGTTATTCATTTTCTTGTGATTGTTATAGTATTCTAAAACATCTTGTCATACCATGGAATTTCCTTTTTTTAATTTCCAATTTTAAGATTTAGTAAAAAATATGCTTAAACTACGAAAATTTATAAAGTAATAAATTGTTGAAAGATAATTATAATATAATTCATAGAAATGTGAAGTAAAATCTTAAAACTATTTAAAATTTCATTTTTGCATTTCACTTTGTTTTTTTTTTATTTTTATAAATCAATGCGAAAGATTGAAAATTAAATTATACAAATAATATTTTCTTGATTTTATAGAATAGAATTTTAAAATCTTTAACATGGTTGAATGCTAAATGTTCTTTTTCTCATTACATAAATGATACATAACTTTTTATAACAAAACTAATTTCAATGTAAAAATGTGAATCTGATATGCTAAAAATATTACTGAAATAGTATCATGCTTAAAATATTAAAGCATTTTTTTAAAATCTATTCAATGAACTTATTCAAGAAAATTTTTACAGCGCTGAACAGATCAAATTCTTATTTTACAAGTAATATTTAAACTGATACTTTTTTACAACTACTACATATAAGCATTTTTGGTAATATCCGAGAGCATATATTAAGCAAAATATAAATAACTGCAATCTCAGTTTATTTAAAAAATATTTTTAATTTCAAAAAATTTACTGATAAGGCTTTGACGAAGCTAAGTAAGGCTTTTCAAATTGAACTGTAACAAATTTCTTTTCGTTTTATCTTTTAAAACTATTAAACCTAACGATGTAGCGGACCAAATATTTTAAAATATAAGTTTCAGTTTTATGTGTGATTCTTTTAGAAAAGTTCATATCTTTATGGATCTTTGATTTACATTTATGTCTGCTTCTTCTAATAAAAATATAGCCTTAATGGAAGGTAAAAAAGTTTTTGAGGTAATTTGTGAGTTTATTACTTTCTACTCTTTAAGATATTGCTCTTTTATTTTCGTAAAATCTTCGATAAAACGTCGTTAGTTTCGACTAAAAGCAATTTCGACAGTAGCACGTAGTTATTAAATCTATACAAAAGGTTAACGCTTTCATACTTTTCAGATTATTCTTCTATTCTACTTTGTTCAGAAGTTCAAAGTGGTTGGACATTTAAGAGTGGAATGTTATTACTGATAGACCTGAGAAGAAATTTATTTGTACAAAGTTTAAACTTTCTCCTAGTTACGTATTGAATAATCAATAGCCCTATTTAACGCAAGTTTTTTCCAGAAATTTTGAGCAATAAGTTCTTCAATCCTGCTTTAATTCCTTACTAATTGCCTCTAAGTTGTTAAAGTAGGTTTGAACAAGGCAAGTTTCAGATTTATTTGTTTATCTACTGTAAATAAATGACTTAAATTATTGTTGGCAGAAAGAAAGTTTATCTTGGTCCGATATTTTATTTTTAATTTACAGTTCTTAGTATTGATTTCTTAAGCGTCAGAGTTATCATAGCAATCATGCATGAAAAATTCCTATTTAAAGCAACTTATTTTTCTTAAACTAGGTAGAGATTTACCTTAATTTGTCTAAGTGCTTATCTCTTAAATTACGCTATCTAAGTGTTTATCTCTTATATTTTATTTCAACCATACTGAGTTTACTTTTAAGTACTTAAAAAGGTTTTAAAAAATGCTGATTAATAGATTTAAATTTTCCAATTTAAGAAATTTTAGGAGTGTACCAATTTCAAACTCAAAATAAATAAACACTGTTTTAAAATGTATGCATGCTGCAATTTGAATTTACACTTAATAATTCTAAATGTGGAGTATAAAAAATTGACTTTAATAAGCTTCTGGGACATCAGATAGAGATAATTTTGTCAATAAAAAAGGAAAACAAAAGAGGAATTATCACACTGCACCCCGGCAGGAACAGTATCATAACTCTAAAATGCAGTATTTGAGAAAAATCAACTTTAAGAATGCTAAGAATCTTATTTTGAAATAGACACAAAACAGTTCCAACTGCACTCAGCTGGATAAATAGTGAGTTAGAGGCGTCAGACTTTTGAGCTTGATTGGGCACTTTATACATATTTTTTTATTGGCATTATCTCCAAATTGCTGTTTTTTGACTTGTTTCAATTTTCCTGCAGGTTTTCGACATATTTAATCATTAAAAACTCGATCTTTTGGAGAAACGAAAGACTGAAATAAGTAACGAATAATTTATTAAAAAAGAGAAAAAACAAATATAGTTTTAATTAGTTATGAACAGTTTAATTTAGGGTAAATTTAAGCTTTAAGTGTTTTAATCTGAAAAAATTAAAGTTATTTTTGATATATTTAAAACATATACTTGAAGTATACGTTTTAAAACTCAAAGCGTTGCAATGCGACATTATTTCAAAATTATCTATAAATCCTTTTCTTCATACAGAATAGTGTAGTAAACAGCCAATATTGCTTTTTCATTTAAGAAACGTGAATAACTTCATTAGTTGAAAACAAATAAAAAAATTACTTGATAAAAAAATAAAAAATTAAATTAAGTAGAATAAAAAACACTACAAAAGAAAAATGATTTTTCAATTCTTTTTAGCTATTTTTTTCAGTAGTTTTTAACAGCTATATGCCCAAAAAACCTGAAAATTACTGCAGTAAATACATTTGTTCCTTTAAATCACCTAAAGTCATTTTCAAAATTCTAAAAAAAAAGTACTTTTGAGTAATTTACGTAATATATGCAACAAATGATTTTGGCCTAGTTTATGATGCATATTTTATGTAAGATATGTATGGTCTAGCATCCTTGCTACCAGTTAAGCTAAAGCTTGTTTTTAAAAAGCTTATCCTCAAACGAATTTCATTGTTTTAGTTGATTTTTATTTCATCAAGCAATAAGACTTAGAAATTTCAAACAGAATAAAATAATTGTTTTTAGAGGTTAAAGTTTGATGCTACGATCAATGCTAAATTCTGCAGCAAAAAATTATAACATGTTAAAATTCAAAAGTAATAATTAGATTAAAAATGATTTTAAAGTGTATTGGTTCATATAAACGATAAAAGTCTATCCCTTTGCTATTAGTTACATTAAATCTGTATGAAATATACCGTAAGTAAGATTACTTTGTGAATGTAACTTTGCATTGAAGTAACTTTGGAATAATTGCGTTATCCTATGTTAAATGGCTACCAGTTACAACAAAAATAAAGATTATTTTCTTATAATTTTTTGTTAGTCTAAAGGAAAGAGGCTGAATCGTCTGCCATACTTTTGTAAACTTACACTTGCTGAACTACAAAATGTGTTTCTTAATGCCGACTGCGATGAACGATGATTGCGATGATCTTATGAGTATTATAATCGATAAGATAAGTTACTATACAGATTTCTAGCATAATAAATGTATTTTATTCATAATAAAAAAAACTTATGTCTCTTTTAGCTTATTTTATATTTCATGATAAGCAACAATATTGCAGTTAAGGTGCTGACTTAGTACAAATTTTAAGGCTATGTGTTGATCAATAAGTAGCCATGACTATGTAGACGAATTGGGAAGAATATGTTTATTTTGCAGTTACAATCCCAAGTGAGAAGTGAAGATAAATATAACAGTCCGCTCAAGCGCTTAAATGAAAAAGCACTAATGCATAATGCTGTACTATGCCCTTGCCATACTTGTTTGCACAAGTATACTAGTATTTTAGTTAGCTGTACGCTAAGGAGAGGCTTTGTTTTCTTTACATTTTGTTAAGTCCAAAGCAGGCCCATGTATATATTGGGCATCGTCAAGCCAGCTGATTTTGTCTCACTCTAGAGAAACCAAATAAAAACAAAACCCAGTTTCAAGAAAAATTTCTAATAAATTGTTTGACACTGGTTTTAATCTTTAAATTCAGTTAATTGCAATGCCATTAATAATAATACGAATCATAATAATAACACAAATTATAATAACAATAGGATTAATAATGTAATAACAATTGATAATAATATAATTTATAACAATAGTGAAAATAATAATGATGATGATATCATTCTTTACTATAAAAATTAATACTTTTATTTCGGCATTTTTGAATATAATCTAAAATTTACACATTGGAAAATCCTTTAGGGATATTTTAAACATTTTTTGTCTATATATAAAAAGGGTTTACTATGTGCTAGGCTAAAATTTTAGTCAATTTTAAAACAATAGCTTAGGTGTCCCTTAGTTATCTCACCCAAGATGATGACTTTGTGAAGCAGAAATTTTTTTTTTAATTTTCCATACCTTATCATTTTGAAAAAGTTTTACTTGCATTAAAAAATATTTGTGGACATATACATTGTAAAATATTATGAGCGCTATATTACACGATTATTTTTACAAGATATAAAAAAAGGGTTAACCCAATTTATAGTACGTAATAGTATAAAAAAATTATTTCGTAAGGCAGCCTGGCAAAATTTCCTCTTAAAAGCAATCAGTCCGGCTAACTTGGACAACTTTTTTTTATTAAATATAAGGCACTTATAGTAAACGCCGACGTTTTTTAATACTACCTGATGTTATTCTTTAAGCAATAACTTTTTTTTCACAATATATTACAATGAAATTGATAAAATAAATATTTTTAGTGAAATTTATATTAATTCAATGTATTTTTAAAATAACATGTCATAAAAGGTAAAGTGTTTTTAATACCTTGAAGTAAATATATATATAATTATTTTTTGAATATTAAATGCTTTTTTAGTACTTTTTTAAACAAACAAACTGAACTAAATTGAGTACTAATTTTTTTTCTTATTTAACATTAACGACTAAGGCCAAGAAGAATGGCACATTTTTCCTTTAAATGTTATAACATATTATAAGTATAAATTTTAAAGTACGTATTACCCAAGTTTTGCATGCCGTTAGATTTAAAAATTCAAACATATATTTGTTTATTTTTGCTACTAAATATTTGTTGATTTCAGCACGTTTCTTTTACTAGGTTGAACACTAATTTCTCCTTTTCAGAGAGAATGTTCATAAGTTGTGCTGAACATCAGTGATCTAGTTTGCTTCTTAATAAGCTCTTTGGTACAAGTACCTTCCAATGTCTTCAGCTAAAAGAAACTTTCCTTCCTTCGGTCCATTCTAGTGTGAGCATTTCGCCAAAATAAAAACCTATTAGAAAATTAGAGTTCGATTCTCGCACCAGTGCTTCCTTTGCGAGTCAAAGGAAAGACTGTTTTGGCGATCGCTTCACGCATCCATTAAAAATAGGGAAAAAAAAGAGTTTTAGGGAAACAGCAACTTCCGATGTGCGATATAATCCCTAGAAAGAATCTTGACAGAGGGGAACACGAGGAGGGAGACACAAGATCGAATTAATTCCTTCAAACTAATGAATGAATGAGACAAGGGGGTAGGACATTCACAAAAATGCAGTCTTCTCTTGCGATCGTTTGCTCAAGAAGAAGAAAATAAGAGTAGCTAATATTTTCTTTCTCCTAAAATGTCGTCTCGATCCTCTTTTGTTTTTGAGGGACCTACAAGAATAATTAAACTTCTTTCATTCTTATCTATTGTTGATAACAGACCCTACATGGTTTGACTGATAGCATTTCGTTCGAATTCCTTTGCCTCTTTTAAAGCGACCCCATTGGGAACACTTTTATTTTCTTTTAATTTTATTTCCACAGCTCTAAGTTAAGTATAGTGTTAGAGAAGAGAAATTCATTTAACATAATTTTAAAAATTTACTGTAGTGAAATGTGGATTTATCTTTAGAAATAGCTTAGAACTGATATTCGAATACTTAAAAAAAAATAAAAACTTGGTCTTTTAGTCGAATTCTTTTGTCTCAGAAATTCAAAAGGTAAAGTTAAGCCTATTTTAGATCGAATAGATACATTACTTAAAATTTATTGGACTATAGATAACATACTTGATGATATTTTCTCAATAAGGAGAAATAAAAGATGTGAAAATAATACGAGAAAATATATATTAAAGGCAACGCCTAAGGGCTTTTTAAATTCTATAAGCTGCTGAAAATGATTATTTGTAAGTCATCCGTATCTTATTTTTAATAATGAGCTTTCTAACTTCTTTCATATTATAAATGATTTATAATTTCAAATACACTTCAGAATTATAGTTGATATTTACAGAGAAAATAAAGTATTAAAGATTTGAAAACTGAAATTCTGTTTTTAGTTGCTTGAAAAGAAAAAAAAATACATAATACGTCTATGTACAATACATTCCGCATACGATTAAAATATATTAAATTAAATTTCTGGTAATATAAAA
The DNA here is from genome assembly GCF_043381705.1 of Parasteatoda tepidariorum. Lineage (NCBI taxonomy): Eukaryota > Metazoa > Arthropoda > Arachnida > Araneae > Theridiidae > Parasteatoda > Parasteatoda tepidariorum. The sequence goes on along the minus strand of NC_092214.1, from coordinate 30,554,780 downwards.
TATTAAAAGTTGACAATAATTTAATTCAAACATTTCAGTTTGAAAATAATTTGCAAGAAGTACTAACAAATGCCCATATAAATTTAAAAATAAATAAATAATAGATAAATAAAACTATTCATTTGAATAAAAAAAATTGAAAATAATAAATAAATTGGAATTCTCATTTGAATTTAGAAACGAAAAGCAAAAAACATCTAACAATACTCATTTTAATTAAAAAAAACATAAAATAAATAAGTAAACTTAATACAACAAGAAAAAAGCATATATTTCAGGAGAGGCATATATATTTCAGGAATAAATAGTATCACCAGAAAGTAAAAACTAATACAGTAAAATTTAATTTATCAGTAATTTAGTAACTTTCTATGACTTTAGTACACTGTAAAAACTTAAATTACCGTAAAAAGTACCGGCACTTTTGGTACATCATCCGTAGAATCCATTTTTACCGTAAAATATTATTGCATGTTTTTTTAGTGGTTCAGTGATTTTACTGTAAGGATAACAGTATATCAGATTTTTTAATCCCTAATATGTTCTAGTAAAAATTGACTTTACTGTAAGAAGTATCAGCATCCTTAGTGCCAGTACTCTTTACAGTAATTTGATATAAAATATTTTACAGTGTAACAAAGAATGACTTTCGTAATTTATTATTATTGAAAAAATTTATTGGAAACAATATTTCGTATGATAAAAACTTTAACTGAAAGACTACTTTTCAAAATTTCAATAGAATATTTCTGAAGGAGATTTAATCGTATTTTTTAAATAACAAAATTTTCGAAAAATTTTTCTTCAGTTTTTGTGTTCCGAACTCTATTAAAAACACTAGTTTCTTAAAATTAAATGTTGAACTATATTATTTTACTTAAACAATATTATAATTATTTAAAAATTATCGTGTTCTGGAATTTTAAATTAAATTATTTTGTTATACTTTAAATAAGAGATCGACATCTTTAAAAAAAGACATTCGTGTCCAGAATTTTCAACCAAAGTATGTTTTAAAAAGTATTAAAAAGTAAAATTAAGTTGTTAAAAATTTATTTTAGATTTTTTAGAAATTTTTTTTAATAATAAATTAAATAATAGTTGAAATGATTCAAAAATTAATAAATACTTTTATACATCGACATCTTTAAAATAAAACATTCGTGTTCAGAATTTTCAACCAAAGTATGTTTTAAAAAGTATAAAAAAGTAAATTAAATTGTTAAAAATTTACTTTAGACTTTTTCGAAATTTTTTTTAATTACAGATTAAATAATAGCTGAAATAGTTAAAAAATTAATAAATATTTTTAATTATGGAAACATTACTATCATAATTGTTAGATTATTTTATAAGATATTATTTAAAAAATACTGAACATATTTTGTTTCTGAATCTAAATTTAAAACATCTTCATCAGTTTTGAAACAAAATATAAACATTCGTTTTATTTGATCTCTACCTTCGACATTAAGACAATTAATTTTGAATGTATACTACTTATACACAATAGGTTTACTGCCCGGAGTCCGGAAATTGCTTGTTGCTTTTCATGCAGAGTCATTAGTTGCTTATTAGAAGAAAGCCGTAAAGCATTTATCTGAAACATTTACGCATGGGTGGTTGAGGGTGTAAATATTGCACTTAACTTTTCTAGATTCTGTTCTATGAGAGTAGGGATGGAAGCAAAATGAACGAACAAATATCAAACGAAATTAAATTTAGAACTGTATGCTTTGCTTAAGAGGTAGAAATATTTTGCAAAATATAATTAGCTTTCGACCAGTCAAATTATCGAGTATTGTTTTAATGTTTCATGGATGTGTTTGATCTTTATTTTCAGAAAGTCTCTATGAAAAATAACTCAAACTAAAGAATAGTATGTTTATTTAGCAAAATTTTATAGAAAAATAAATCCTAAATTAAACTACAAATTTTATAAGAGAAATAAGTAATAATTTTATTGTTCCATGTATGCGTCTAATCTTTAGTTTTCGAATGTCCCAGTGGAAATACTTCAACTAAACAAATGACCGAAGTATATAAAATTAACAGAATTGAATTAAAAAATAAGATCTAAATTAGATCTAGATTGAATTAATGCTTCAAAAATTTAATGTTACTTGCATGCCTTTAATCTTTATTTAGAAAATAACTCTATGAAAAATTCTTGAACCCAACCGAATAAGCAAAGCATATTTAAATAACAAAACTTTATAGAAATTAACGATAAATGTCTTTTTTTGCTTTTATTTATTACTGGTATTATTAAAACTAATCTGTAATTCGGTAATCAGTAATCCAGTAATCAGTAATCTGGTAATCTGCAAATCAGTAACGTAATCCAATTTTTTTTAATCCTTTTGAGACATTCGATTTTTTTTTTATAAACATTAGCCCAATCCAATAAAGCTTATATTGATTGCAAAACATTTTTAAGGATAAAATATAAAGATATAGTTATTATTTGATTATTTTTATGTGCTATGATTATAATTACTATAAAATGGTAATTGAATATGTATTTAGAATGTTTTTTCTTGAGATTTTCAGTTATTGATAATTTTCTACGTTGAGAAAAAGTATGGTAAAAACTACCAGAATAATGGTTAAATTTACTGTTTTTGGCTCCATGGGAATGCACTATAATTTTTAATGATGATCCTTGGTAATGATTTTTGTAAAATTAACAATATATATGGTTTAATAAAGTATGATAAAATTCTGTAAATGTGGTAAAATTTGGTAATTTTATCATGATACCTTAGAGCATGGCATTAAAGCTATTTATTCGGAAAAATTTTGTTTTTAGTTTTGTATTTTTTACCAAATGTGTTGAAATAAAAATTACACTTTTAAAAACCAAAATTTCGATGCCATATTAATGAAAAAAATTCCAAATAACTTGCTTAAATACCGTAAGTTTTGGCCCCATTGACCCAAATAACGGTGTTTTTTAAAGAGAAATTTCATTACTACTTTTTATTACCAAATGTTATTGCTATGCTATAACATATAGTAATGAATTTTCGCTGCTATTTGCTAATTCCAAATACATTGCACATTGCAAAAAATTGTCTGGAGTTTCACTCAGGATTTTGAATATTTCTTTTATAAGCTGTGCTAAAAACATGAAATTCATTAGGCAACTCAGTGTTTTGAAAATTTTTTTAAACTAACAGTCAGGAAATAGCCTAAATAAACTATTTTCCTCTTTGAATCTGTTCTTTGAATGGAGCGTTCTATGCATCCCTACCAAAAGGAAAATGCTTACATTTTTTTTAAACGACGAATTCTCAAAGTAAAACCCTGACAGTTTTTCTCGAATTTACTGCCTTACAGCACGCAAGCAGGAACCCAGTAAAAACTAAACAAAACCGAATACTGAAAGAGCGGCAAATTAACACAATGTACAAAGCCTGCAATACGGAAAAAAGAAAAGCTGAAAACTAACTTTTCCAAATTCTAGTAATGAGCGTCAGTGCCTTAATAAAAAACTTCTAAATTTTAAATTGCTCCTTTTTAATTTATTATATATTATTACATATTAATTCATTATGTATATAGTATAATGATTGTGAAATAGTTTTATACAGTTATTTTAGCTGTTATGCAGATTTATTCAGTTAATACTTTTTAATAAAAACATCCAGTGGAATGCAATAGTCTCAGGAATAAAGAATGTTATCACCAAAAAAAACGTAAAATCAATAAACGATGGCAAAATATTAGGTGTATAAAGTTACCTAAAATGAAGTAGCTAATTTAAAGCATTTATTATTGAACCATTTTAATGTAAATAAGGTTAAATACATTATTATATCAATTAAGCTCATTTAAGTAAAATGAATCAAATGAATTTCTGAATGAATATTAAGATGAAGTTAAATTGAATATTGTCTTGATGTTTTCTGCGAAGTAATGTCGTGATGTTTAATCATTCATAGAATTTGACTAATGGTGTAAGATTGAAAATGTACTAAAATGCATTTGGTTCAGTTTGTAAGCTTATTCAGTTAAACAAGCTAAGTAATAGATTAATCAAATCTCATAAAAGTCTATGCTATAAAATCTCACATCACATAGATTTTTCTTTTAGATATTTATGAACTGTTTTTTTTTAATTGTATTAAAACTTCAGGAAGAAGTTTTACAAAAGCATTGAGTTTTGCAAAATTTGTAGTAATAAAGCAAATAAGTAGTTCAAAATGAGAGGCTTTCATTTTTAATATATATATAATTTTTAAAAATACATTTTCCTATTTAATTCGTTTAATATTAATCTTTTAATAGTCTATCTCCTATAACACAAATATAGGTTGCCAAATTTAGGTATGCAAGATCAAATTCATGGATAAGTTAAATAAACATCTAAAGTTTCTATTTTTTCCTATATCCATACCTAAAGCAATCAAATTTTGTATTCAGCTATATGAAAATTCGCACTTTTTCTTAAAACTTTTTTTGGGAGAAAACAGCATGTCTTCTTGCAATTTTGATACTCCCAAATTACATATATATTTCTTTTTTTCAAAAAGAAGTATTGTTTTGAGAAAGAGCTTAATTTAAGTGAAAAAAAAATGATCAAGAAGAAAATTTAAATAATGATGTATGACCTGAAATGTAAGTGAGAAAAAATCACATCGCTACAGGAGTAAAAGTGTCGACAAAATTACGAAATTTGGATGAATTTGCAAAGCTAATGTGAAAACTTAAGCATGTTAACTTTCAATTCAATGCTGCACTCAGAGTGCCAGTATTTTAAACAGTGATTTGATTCAGAAATTTTTGTAATATTGATAAAGCTAAGGTGGTAATTTTAATGATAGAAAGTTTTACGTCACGTGAAATAATCTCTGATTTGTATATTTTAATTTGATTACAATAAGAAATGGAAAATTAACATCATTTGATTTTAAAAACAGACTTATGATTTGAATACAGAACATTTTTTATACATCATAATAAACCATCAAATGCTGAAACAAGAATTATACTAACCTATGATTTTCGTAAGCCACTGTATAAATGTGTTTAAAATTGGAAAAGAAATATTTAATATTTCCCTGTTATGGTATGGTGCTAATCTGTTTGGAAGTTTTCTTTTTCTTTAATACGTTTATTTCGTCTAAAACCCAGAAAAGTAGTCAATCTCCTGTAGCACAAAACGTAGAAATTAAATATTGTATTTAAGAGTCCTAATTGAGAATCTTGTAGAAAATAGTACATAGACGATTCTAAAAAGTTTCTGAAACGCAATCTTGTAAAAATATTATTTATAGATATTAAAAACCCATTATTTTATTATTAAAAAATTTACTTTAAAAGTATTAATTTACGGTTAAAATATTATTTTTTTAATTGTTTCAGTTTTGGCGTCGAAAACTTCTATGTTTTAAAAAGACTCCAGAAAAACATTTCTGGAGTTACAAAAGCTCCAGAAAAACATTTCTGGAGCTTTTCTAAACGTTTTTATGTGATCATTATTTTTCTGAAATATATTTTTCGAATTTTGCTCTTCTTAAAAAATATGTAATCGCAAACAGTAATCACTTCGTAAAAAAAATTAAATATAACATTTTAAAATATTTGAAAATGAAATAAATCATAATTTTTGAAAAAATTACTTGATATAATTTTATAATTATACTTAAATATTTATAGGTAAAGAATGATGCATGCGATTAATTTAAAAAAAAAATAAACCACGAAAATTATTTAACAGTTCTTGTGACAATCGATTTTAATATGACGATATGGACGACAGTTAAGATGACGGTCTTAGTATGAATAAAGACAAGGTTTTCAGTTTCTTTACTGATTTTGAATAATTTCATAAAACTAGCAAGAAATACAACGCCGTCGAAAATACACATAATAAGTTTACCCTAGAGTAACGATTATCACGTCTATTATAAGGACTTAAATATTCAGCGTTTCAACACTCTCAACAAAAGTTTTGGAAAATTTTAATTGCACATAATTTTGCTTCGATCATCTAGCTCGCCTTCAAAAAGCTTTCTTTTCCATTGGTTGGAATAAAAGCTGTCGTAAGCATATCTTTGTGAATTGATTTTCTCTGGTGTCAAGAATTTGCATAAGATGCATAGAAACTCAAATGAAATTGAATAAAGAAGCATTTTGAACTCTTTTCAAAAATTTATTTTTTCTTTCTTTTATCTGATTAAATTTTAGAGAATCATCTGAGTATGTTTACATATAACACTAATGTATGAGTTATTTTCAAAATAAAGACATTTTTCGCTACGCTATTTATTTCTCATAAACGGAGAAAGAATCTTATTAGCGTTTTAGCTTTACAAAAGATTCCGTATATATGAAAAATAGAATATTAAAAATCATTTTTAATAATGTGTCGGAAGAAAATTTCGAATTATATATTTTTCGTTAACAAGCATTTCAAAAGGAAACCTTGCTTTCACGTCAGTGATTTCAGTTGAAAATATACTTCAAAATTGTTGATTTGAAATTAAAAATTGGTTTTGATGAAATGAAGTTCTAAAAAACATTTATGTTTCAGAAATTTTCGAATTAAATGAAAGAAAGTATAGAAATGTAAAATATTATTTTAAATGGAAGAGAAAAAAACACAACTGGATGAATAACTTTTAGTAAATTGGCATTTTAATATATTTTCAAAGTATTTTTGCTATATAAATACTAAGAATACTGTTAAATACATTTACCTTCTCTCATAGGTACCGAAAATCTTTTATTTTCATTTTTGTATGATAAGGATTTTAGTTTTAAAACATACAAAATGTAATGCAGTTAACTGATTTAATTAAACATAATCTACGAAACAAAAATTATTTGGGAATAACATATAACAACTTGAAATATAAATAATAGAATGTTAAAGTTAACATCAAATTCACTTAGAAAAAAAGAGTTATTGTCATCGGAAAATTTTTGCAAAAAAGGCTAATATTTAAATTACTTTTTTATTTTTTCTAACTACATCGACATTTTCGTATTGAAGTGTTAAACATCGTATGTTGAATGTCCATCTTGCTTTCAAAGATCGAATGGCATAGAGGGTGATATTATATATATATATATATATATATATATA
>NC_092214.1:30540584-30547666 GCF_043381705.1 Parasteatoda tepidariorum | reverse complement strand
TTTAGATATTTCTATCTCAGTGTAAATATTTCAATATTTCAATAAAAGTTTCTGAAGCAATTAAAGATTTTTGTTTCATTATTTCGCATTTTTTACAAAATGTATGGTATTGAGAACTATAATTTTGAAGAACCGGAATATGAACTGAAAAATTACCAAGTAAATGGTTTAAATACCGTATATTTCGGTTTCATTAACCAGAAATATGGATTTCTCTACCAGATTACCATAAAGTATGGTAGTTTTTCCGGAATTTTTTTCTCTTAGTTCACGTGCTTTTATTTTCCATTGTTCTCAATACATGAGGTCTTTCAAATAATAAAGGCGCAACATGTCCTTCTGTGGACTTTGCGCCATTAAATCCAACATCCAATTCAATTCAATTCAAATAATAAAGCACTAGTTGTAATGCATTATTAAACAGAATAACAAATTTTATATGAGTAACAAATAAATATATTGTTTGTCAGAAGTTGATTGTCTTTAATTTTGTTAAATATATCTGAAAGTTGTAATTTCCGTTGCTTCGTCTGTTTGTTTTAGTACAGTAGATTAGTTTCTTCCCCATTGCTGCTAAAAGAAAGTGTGTTATGTTATATGTGCAAAAAGCATTATTTTAGTGAGATTGCAATCGGGAGAACACCTAACAAAGCTTTCAAAGTAATATAAATTAACTATCAGCTAACAATTCAGAATCAGAACGCCTTTGTATAAATAGTATATTTAAAAATCGATTGAAAGATGAAAATTAAGTATCTAGGAAAAAAGGGAAATTTTTTCTCAATATGAAATACCCATTTATCAATTTGGCAAAAAGATGTTCAATAAATGGCCATACTAAAATTAAATTTTAATACGATACAGCCTTATTGTTAAAAATAACCTCGAACCTCTTCAGAGTATGTATTGAAAACAATTTTTCTCTGTAATCCGGATATTTCGATTATCGAAGTCTTGTCTGGTCTCAATTACTTTGGATAATCAAGGTCCTACTGCACTATTGTTAATTACGCATTTACTTCTTCCAAAATTCATTGATTATAAATTTTCTTATTTATTTATTTATTTATTGTATGTAATTATTTATCAGATACCGTGTGAGCAATCAAAGAGTTTGTAACACAGCAGAATGATGATAATATAAAGGATATAAAGATATTTTTTTGATCTATAAATCCTTATTTTTTATTTTAAATGTGGTCTGCAAAAGATTTTTTATAGAAATGAGTCAAGATTAATTATTTTTAGAAAAAATTAAGTAAAATTGAAAATTGAGTAAAATTCTAATAATTAAATAAAATTCTATTTATTTTAATTATTTATTCAGGATTATTTATCATATAATATTCTTTATTAGATACTATGAGCTGCAATATGATGATAAAAGGGTTTAAATGGTTTTTTTCCCAGAAGAATTTTCTGTGGAAGGGGGTCAAGTTTAATTATTTTGAGAGTTAAACAGCATCGATTATAGATTATATTGTTATTTAATTGTTTTTGGATGTTTAGACTTAGAATCAAATATTTGTTTACAGCTAACACCATGTATTTAATTTAAAAAGGTGTGCGCATTTTAATAATTTTTTCTAGTAGAACGTATACTTAAAAACCATCTATAAATGAAACCGTTGCAAGTATTTCAGATTTTTTCAGCTTTGATTTTATAAAGTCAATTTAAGGAACACATATTTATTTAAGCTAAAGAGCTCATTAATTGAGCATTTGTGTTCAAATAATAATTGTGTAGTTAAGATGCGAAATTAGTTAATTAAACATAACAATCCATTGCATTTGTCACTGAATTTAAAATGAAGGAAGTCTACTATAAAACGTTCGAAATCAATTCACTCGTAAAGATACCTCAAGCGAATAAATTATTCAAAGTTATTTGAAAAACACTGAGTGATAAAAGTACGCATCAAAACAAATATCGACTGATTTATTCTCACGGAAAATCGAAAAGCATTTAAAATATATTACAAAGTTTCTCGAAAGAAACACTTCATTGAAGGAAATGGTATTTGTACATTTTAAAGAATCTGATTGTGTAATAACTTTGAAGGAAATGAAAAATCAATGAAGGAAATCTGAACTCAATATTTTGAAAAAATATACATTTAATAAATTTGTTTGTGTGTTTAATGTGACCTTAAACTGTAAGTTATTGATCTATATACAGAGTTTAATAAACCAGAATTTCTTAATATTTGCTTTCTGGAGAGGAGTTGGAAATATATATTTAGATATAATTTATTTTATTAGTATGAAATTATGTTGAAACCGTTTTAGTATTTTTTTTCCAAATAGATATTCCCTTCCTCAGAAAATAATTTGCTAAAATCTGTTATATTGCTAAATAATGCAAAATAAAATAAGTTATAACATAAAAGTAATTTTTAGCGTTAAATAAATTAACTTGATTTTTTAAGGAATGTAATTTTCATAAAAGCAGCTCAAATCTATTTTCTATTATTTATTTTCTAACTAATGGTTTTGAATGACGTTAAATCACGTTTTTAGTTTCATAGAAATGGAATATATATAGAAGGTAAAAATAACTTTCGGAGGTCAAGACTTCAATAAAGTCTCTTGACTAAACAAATGGAATCTAGCATATATGACAATATATGACAGGCATATATATATATATTGTGGCATATATGACGATTTGTCATATTTTGAGGACCAAAATTGCTTCAAGGAAAAACACTTTTAAAACTGGAAGACTGATTTCACATTTTAATTCATAGTCTACGCTAATTACTATTAATTTTGCCTCTTAGTTCGTTGCATTACTTTTTTTTACTAACTCAAAGTTACTTTTTTTGTGTGACTCACAGAAAGATGGATTTTACAAACAATCCAGCTAATTGTTACAGTTGTATGAAATTTTATTTTAATTTATTTATTTATATTAACATGAAGGAAAACAATTGATCTTAGATAGTTTTAATTCTTTAGAAGTGCTTTTATAAGAATCTATAACATAATTATAAGAGAAAAAAGGAGTTTTAAAATTATGAAAGTAATATTTGAATGTGTGAAAAGCAGATGTTCAGTTTACTTAAAAGTGCCATAAACGGGGACAAATTATGTACGTGTGTGAGTTTTTTTATTTTTTTATTTCTATTTATAAGTGTGGGGAATATCCTGCTAAATGCGATATTTTTTAAAAGCCAGGAAAGGGGTAAGCTGGAAGTATTTATAAGTAAGTAGGTCACCACGAATAAAAAAAATATTCCAGCTGCTTTTGGCACTAAAGGGGTAAAAGTCTGATAAAGATCCGAACAGTCAGAATTAATCAGGTCATTCTAAAAAGAAAGTTAGATTTTTTTTTCGGAAAAGAAAAACAAATTGATAAAAACCAAGATGCTTATATTGTGCTATATTTTTGTCCTTTTATTATTTGGTTTTACAATTTCAGATCCAATTTCTAATAACTAAATTATACTTAAAAATTGCAATTTAATTTTTAGAAATATGAATTTAATGTTGATGAAAAACTTAGAGGCTTATATTGTGCTATATCTTTTTTAAACTTTATTATTCAGTATTTCGATTTGAGATCCGAGTAATTAACAGTTTAAGTTTAGTTGCTGCATATTATAATTTAAATTAACCTTAACATCTGATAAATCTGTTAAAGAACTGAACAATCAGTATTAATCATGTTGTGATAATTTTTATTTTACAATTTTAGATCCAAATAATTAACAATTACAATTTAATTCTGAAAAATTACTATTAAAATTACAATTTAAGATCCGAATAATTAGCATGTACAATTTAATTCTGAAAAATTACTATTAAAATTAAAATTTAAGATCCGAATAATTAGTATTTGCAATTTAATTATTACGAATTACAATTTAAGATCCAATAATTCTCATTAGGATGTGAATAGTTAGAATTAATCAGGTCTTCTTTAGAAAGTTCGATTTTATTTTATTTTTTCGAAAAAGAAAAATAGAAATGTTGTTGCGAGATTCAGATGTTAGACATTGTGCTCTCATTTGTCAATTTATTATTTAGTTTTACAATATTTTTCAAATGTCCTTTTTCCTCTAAGTTCGAAATTAAACTCGATTGAAGTCTATTGGGCACATATGATTCTTCAAAAGATAAAAAGAAGATGAAAATCTTTACACCATATAAACCTTAATTTTAATTATCGTAAAAATCTTGAAATCGACATCTTTGATGTTATTATAGGTTAAACATTAAAAAAGACACTTAAAAAGTGAAGCAAAAATGTTCTAAAAAGTTTGTGTTAATTAATTCTTTAATAAAATAAAGTTTTGCAATTATTTTTAGCGAGTAAACAAGGTGTACTTTTCTAAAGAGTTTTTAATTTAATTTTGAAATTTTAGACAACAAAATTTATTCTTATAATATTTATAAATCATGTAAGACATTTTCAGCAATTTATTTACTGTGCAAAATATATACAAAAATGTTTTAACAAAATTATAATTTTTTGTTTGGGGTCTGTAAAATTAATATTCAAATAAAAATTTTAATAATTCATAAAATTAATATTATTAATTGCTCTTACGAAATTATATGTTTTCAAAAACTGACATAAAAGAATTAATAGTCTTGCTCTTAAGACTTTATATTTTGTTAATTTTTAATCAGAAAAAAAAATATGAAAAAAATGGGAGCATTTTCTTAAATTTATATATTCAGGAGAAGGTTTAATTTCTTTAAAATATATTTTCTTAAAAAAATTACGGAAAAATCTATTTTTTATAATCTTGATAATTTAGCTCTTGATTCATGAGATAACAAGAGAAAATATGAAAAAATTTTAAACCTTAAAACCTTTAATTTTACTTATGTTATGAATCTCGAAATCGACTTTAAGAAATATTGAAACTATATTCTAATGAACTTTAATATTGTGTTAGTTTCAACTTTAATATAGATTTTCAATTATTTTTAATGTGTAAAGCTATAATTTCTAGCCAACTTTTATTTTAATTTTGAATTAGGAATCAAATAAAAATTATTATGACATGCCTAGTATTATAAGTCATATATATCATATTTTATTCTTTTATTCTGAAAATATGTATTAAAATGTTTTTACAAAACTATTATTTTTTGTCCTTGGTCAACAAAGCACGAAAGTAATATCACTAAGTTTTTTATGAAATAAACCCTTTCTTAAAAAAATTGACGCAACTAACAAAATCAATAGTTATGTTCCAGTCACTCTAAATTTTGTTAATTTTTATTCCGAAAAATTATCATTAAAAAAAAATGCGAGTATTTCATTTGCATGCAAAGGAGATTTTTTTTTGCTATATTCACTTCTCTATCTATTTTAAATCTATTTCTTCGACTGTCCATTTTTTTATTATATTCACTTCTCTATCTATCACAAATCTATTTATTTCTTCTCCTGTTACTATTTATTTCTTCTATGTCTGTTCTAAAAATGTCTATTTTACCATCTCCATTCTAAATATGCTTTGGTGTAGTAAAAACAAAAATAATAAATTCAATTTTTTTTAAATGTTTCTTTGTTTTGTTTGAAATTATTTTTTTATATTTTGCTCTAAAAATATTTCACTATTTAGAACCACAAAGTTTTCAATAAAATAATTTTGATTACGCTATTTTGACACGTAATGAAGAGATGCTGAAAAATTTAAAATTTCAAAATAATATTATTATTATATACTAATTTATTTGTTATATTTTTACAACTTCATTTAATTTTATGAAGGTCAGAATATTATTTCTAGTTTGATATTTAAAAATTAATGAATGAATTTAATTAAACCTTACATTAATTAAAACTGGTTTCAATGTATATATAATAATTTGTTGTTATGTATAGTGATATGAAAAAGTCTCTGGTCTTCATATTGTTAACAATTATTGTTAATTTGATTACAATGAAAAAATTATTTGTCTGTCGTTTACAATAACGCTGTTATTTGAATAGATGTATGTGGGTGATTCTCACGAAATATGACAATTCACTGTCTCTTGCTCCAAGATCTAATACTATAATACTAAAAGAACTTTTTTTTAAAAAAAAATAGTAAATGGCATTGCTGTTAGCATTTTAAAATGACTTTGCACTAGCATTGACTGTTTTGTATAGTTAAAAAAATTAATTGAACTTCAAAATGTCATTTTCCTGGTACGTCCCAAACAATGTTTCCAATAATAACTAGCTTCAAAACTTCCTATAAATTTTTCAATATCTAATTTTTTTAAATCTCAACCAGTGAAAGCATTTCTAGAATATTCGCAGGGGGTATTATTTGCAAAAACTTCGTTTGAAAAATTTTTTTCTGTCAATAATTTGTTTGTCCCAAGAAAATCTGTCATTTTCCTGGCTACTTTTATTTAGGGCTTTATAGCCAAAATAGATAGAGCCAGCAATCAATATCTTATGTTAATAGATAGATTAGATGCCCTCATATATGAACATGTCTTGTTGCATGAATAAAGAACCAATTTTCTTGTTCAAAATCTATTTCAAAAAATTTTTCAAGGTGAGTAGGTTTTTGAGTTGTCATTTTCCTGGCTTCATGAAATTATTAATACATAGATTTATCTGAGTTATTTTAAAAAATCCTGTTGTTTTCTGTAGAATATAAACGTCATAGGCCAAAATATTAAATTAAAGTAAAGTTATGTGCTATAAAATGGCGAATTTGTCATTATCCTGGCTGTCATTTTCCTGGCTTATGAATGCCAGAACATTGAAGTGTTACCAGAATTTTTTTTAACTGCTGATACTGTAAGGAGGGAAAGCAAATATTAACCTAATACCAAGTTTATGTATGACTGTAATATGCTTGAGTGTAATCAAAGTTATTTATTTATCTAATGATTGATCATTATGCACAATTTTATTCTGTACTTATCAGCAACAAAAAAAATTTTGATTCTTCCTACAGTGGATAAAAAGAATTAATTTAAGCAATTTATGGCCCATCTAACATAAAGGCTTAAGTTGAGTTACTTACTAATAACTTAAAATGACTGTTTTTTAAACTTCTAAGCTAATATGTCATTTTCCTGGCATTCAAGATTTGGTGAATTTCTATTTTATTTTT
>NC_092214.1:30512640-30539836 GCF_043381705.1 Parasteatoda tepidariorum | reverse complement strand
TTATAATTTTTGTATTACATATATATATATATATATATATATATATCTATATACGCTTGTGGAAAGAACTGGGGTTTGATCCCTTGTTGCGTGAAGTTCACTCAGCTTTGAATCAATGGGCTCTTGTCTGGGAAGTAAAAGTGGCCTGTGCGCAGTGCTGACCACATTGCCACAATCACGCCTTTGGTCACGAAATTGTGGAGTCTTAGCCTCCATAATTTCGTGTCCCTCAATTTCTCACGTCATCAATATTAAAATTGCATCTGAATTCATACTCGGAAATGCCGTCACATGCCACTACTGGCGCTTTGTTATTATTAGCCGTTTCTCCGTGTGCTACCTAGCAGTTCAAAACATGGAAAAAGCCCTAGCCAAGTCCGACATTTTTAGGTATTAGTGTCTATGCAATTTTAATCCTTAAGATTAAGATAAAAGTTTGTGGCAACATTTTTGCAATCCCCTGCTATATATAACATTTTTAAACTTGTACAATTTGGACAAAAAATAGACTAAAAATGTAATTTCAAAAAATTCTGTAGCTTTAGGAATAAAACTAATTTCAGATTGGAAACCCTTTTCCCATCCGAATAAAGCAGGATACGTATTTGTATAAATGCAGAAAAAATTTGTTTCCCCGTATAATACCCAGTTAATAAGATAAGATTTATAAAACTGCGTTGCTCTATACAGTCGTTTCTAAGCGTAAGCCTAATTAACAATCACTCTGCTGACCTGGATTTATCATATTAAATCTAACAAAAAGGAGTAAATATTTATTCTTCTATAGTATATAGTTTTATTTCTGAATTTTATTTCAATGCAGTGAGTAATACATTTAGTATTGAGCAAGTCATTTAAAGAGTGTTTGAGACGTGTATTTAAAATTCTCTTTAACTTAATAATGTTTTAAATAATTTTATTGTCTGTGTTTTACTGATGAGAAATATGTATAAAGAACATATTTAATTTAATTGCATCTTTTCTTATGGAGAATTTTGTCAAAAAGAATGTTAAAAAAAATATATCTGAGCAGGCACTGTAATCAGTTCTTGTGCCTTAGCCTGAGTCATCCAAACAACAGACTTGAACTTTTTAAAGATAATGATTTTCAAGAGATTGATCTGATCTTACAACATCATACGTAAAATACAAGCAAAAAAAAAACAGTATTTACCGAATTTAATTGAAAAAATTAAAAAATAAGCAATAAATAAATAAAACTTTGCAACTGCAGATATTTGTCAGGATAGGATATGAACTGATTTTTTTTCCTTCTGCTTAAATTTACAATCTAAATATACCAATATTAATTTATTAAATTTTACATTTTATACAAACTTATATTTTATAATATAAGTGATTAGTTTTATTTTCTCTACCAATGCAATCTGCCAGGAAATTATTCTTTTGGAAATCTTGAATTATTTTTCTCTGGTTCAGGCAAATGTGTAGAGAATATCTGTAATTTTGTAGCTGAACCAGAATATTTATTCTAAATTTTTTTTAATAGTTGTGCAATATTAGTTTAAGACAAAATTTTAAACTGTATTGATGCATTATAAAGGAATATAATGCTAGCGAATTTTAGGTTATCGACTTTTTTCTAGAATTTTTTTTTGAAATAGTTGTGCAATATTGATTTAAGACAAAATTTTAAACTGCATTGATACATTGTAAAAGAATATAATGCCAGTGAATTTTAGGTTAGAAACTTTTTTCTTGATAGAGAACTTTTCCTCTGACGAGTCGGATCATAGTATTAATTCAGCCAACAGATCTACCTGGCTCAGTAGATTCACTCAAATAAAGCATAACAGAATTTTTTTCACAAATTTAAAATCATTTTTGTTTATCCCACATTGTTAAATTATTGAAAAAAAAAACAACAAATTATTATAATAATTTGAATAATACTGTTCATAATAATACAAAAATGTTATCTTCAAGACCTCAAATGTCTGGTTGTAAACACAATTAAAATTAAGAATGAGTGGATGTAGAGAAATATATCTTTTGTGTAGTTATTAAGATGATGCTCTACTACAGGGGAAACCATAAGTAGCAACAAATTTACTTTGGCCTACGTAAGTAATTTAAAACGTAGCGCATAGAGTAAGAAGTCTCAGGGAAACTTAGAATAAACCATCTAAAATTCAAATGCTGAAAAAAATTTTCAAATTAAATAATTCAAGCAAATAATGGCATGGTTACTTAGGATTGCGTAGTGAAGACGTTAAGGTTTCCAACTGGGTTTTTCTAGCAATTACATAATTTAATTTCATTTTCTAAAGCAAACATTTATTTTTAGAAAATCTCCTCACGCCAACACACATAGCAAAAAAGCTTGATATAGAATTTTTGAAACTTGGTATGAAGATTTTGTATGATGTTAGCTGTATTTCTTACTAATTTAAATATGAACTTATATTTATCATACTTTAAGTTAAAATGTTAATAATTTTTGCTTTAAATAATCATTATCGATTTCTACCTTTAGTTATATTTCATTGGATTTTTGAAATTTTATAAAGATTTTAGTTCAAACACAAATAACCCTATTATTGGTCTAGAAAAAATTATTTTAATATTTATGCATTACAATTTGTTAAAAAGCTGTTAGCGTTACATAAAAAAATGTGTAGCTTTTATGCTCAAGTTCGCACTTATTTTGAAAACATATTTCATACATTTTTAAAGTTAACTTTGGACTTATAATATAAGTACCCGTGCGCTTACCAAAAATAAATTTTAAATTTTAATTAAGGCTGTTTTCAGAAAAACATTTATCGAACTTAGTAGGATACCTAAAACTACAATAAATTTGCTTGCTTTATGATATTTTTTTAAATATTTTATTCAGCATTTAAAACTTTATGGTTTACTCTAGATTTACCTGAATTTACTTTTCTATGAACTTTAAATTTTAAATTACCAATGGAGATGAAATGTTTCTTCTACTGTATAGAAGTTATACTAACCAAAATTCTAGTCACGTGAAAGAATATTAAGAAAATAAAAATGCTACTTAAAATCCATTAACACATGGGGTATATATATTACTCGACTTGAAACGTGGTAGGAATGTTAAGCTGAATTTCTGAATATAATAGCCAAACTTTCAGTTTTATTTTTATTTTTCCAAACGCTATAGTTGTAATATACTTCCGAAACCATATGTTCACTTCAGTTTATTGTATCATTTGAGTCAACGGCTTGATTTACTTGTTTTAAAGTAGTGATCGCTACTTCATTTTTAATCCAAGAAGAAGCAATTATCAGTGAATTTTAAACAACAACAAAAAGTAGTGTTGCTTTTAAATATTTGTGGTTAAGTATTCGAAACTTGTAATAAAAAAATTGGCTTAAAATC
The DNA here is from genome assembly GCF_043381705.1 of Parasteatoda tepidariorum. NCBI lineage: Eukaryota > Metazoa > Arthropoda > Arachnida > Araneae > Theridiidae > Parasteatoda > Parasteatoda tepidariorum. Next base: position 30,536,466 of record NC_092214.1, on the reverse strand, counting down.
AATGCTTAAAATAAGAATATCGTAATAAAAATGAAAAAAAAACAAACAACTGTATTTCTATCAAGAAAATTTTTTTACTCTGTACAACAGTAATTTGAAATAATCTTATTCTACATTATAATGTTTCTGAACTGTTACAAATTTGAATTGGCTTGAAATATTCAATAACCAAATCTCTTTAACTCTATTTATCATGTTACATTAGTTTCCAAACGTATAATTACAACTCTTTTACATGAGTTAATAAATTGTTTGCATAAGAATTACAATGCAATTACTGTGCCATTGAAGTTATTATTTTAGCTCATTTAAGTTATAATACAAGAAAATATATTCTACATGAGAAAACTTGCATGTATTTCAACGCCCCGATTTTTGATTTCAAAATATAAAAAGATATTTTTTATTTAATATTTTCATGCACTAAACTTGCAAGAAAGTTTATGTTCAAATATTTTTATTCATCAGGTTCAAATATTTTTATTCATTGTATACAAAATAATTCTTGGGTGAATCATATGATTATGCTTTAAATTAAAAAATCTTTCAGTAGAAAACTAAATGTTTTTTAAGGAGCATTGGGAATTGCTGTGAATATATAAACTGTAGTTTACATAAAAAAAATTTATAGACGACTTTTCAAAATCAAGAAAATATATTTATTTCCTTCGAAAATGTCTGTTTTAATTTTTCTAATCAGTTATTATTAACAAATTTTGCTGTATTGCATTTCAAGCAAATTTTATAGTTTGATATTTGCAACAAATTTTATGGTTTCATATTTTTAATAAATATTTATATTTAGAGATTAACTAATTTTATAAATTTATGTTTTATACTGTAAGTATGTTATGTTTAATGTATTTTATAGTAAGGTATTTTTAATAATTTTTATATTTTGAGATTTGAGATGAAATAATAAAAAAAAATAGATTAAATATTTTTAAAAAAACTTGAGCTGCAATGTGTTATTTCATTACTATTATTCTGATTCATCTACTTATAATATTTTCTGCGTATCACTAAGATTATATTTGTATTCATTATATGCGAGAAATTAAAATTTTCTTTTTGATGAAGAGCATCATCATGATTTAAGTTGAAGAAACTCTGGCTCGAAAATGTCTAGACTGCATATTCTGAGACTAAGGTAGTTTAGATTTGGGCAAACGGTATTTTTGTTGGGCTTATTATTCTTCCCAAAAAACCAAAGTGAATTTAATGTAGCATGCGAAGGGAGGTTTGGGTTAAAGTTTTCTGCTTCGCTTACTAATTGATTTTAAAAAGTGTGGTTCAATAATTCTCAAGCTAATCACTGATTCTAAATTAATAATTTTAAAGCAAGCTGCATACTAAAACTAAAAAAAATATACGTGGAAATATTAATTGAATCTAAATATTAGAATATTATAAATGTATACATTCTAAGAAGAGGATATATTGCTTAGACATAAACTGATCTTTGAACAAACTTAAACTAAATATTGTATAAACAAATTTGAATAATCATAATTTTCAAACACTTTTCGAGGGACTATTTCATTATGATCATCCATATGGTATAATTCATTTTAAAATAATGATTTTTTACTATATATATAAAAATAATTGTATTTTTCAATTTATAAGAAAAATTTTGGGAACAATTTTAAATTTTAAAATTATATTTATCTCTCTCTCTCTCTCTCTTTATATANATTATTTATATATATATATATATATATATGTTAAAAAACTAAGTTTTAACAATTAAACTTTTCTGCACATTTCTGCAGGTTTCCTCCTCAAAGCTAGATACTTTTGGTATGCTTAGAAGATAATTTATCTATATTATGGATAATAACACCTTGAATGTTTATAGTCAATTATAATATTATAAATTGATAATTCTTTATGTGAAATACGAATTTCTAACGTGACTTTAGTACCACGCAATATCGAACCTGTTATATGTTTTACAATTAGCCTTATATTTTGTTCCTTGTTTTATTTATAAATAGACATGATCTATAATATCTGTGAACCTTTATATATTTTATAATATCTTAAAACTTTGCTAAAATATTTGCTCTAAAAACGACAAAGGCTTCAAATTGTATTTGTTCTTTTTTATCTTAAAGCTTTTACAAGCTAATTAAAATATTTTATTTTGCATTTTTTAGCAAAGATCCTTGTTATAAGTAAATACCAACTGAAAGGTTAACTATGCCTATACTATGTCTATTTTTTATGTATATATTTAAAGAAAATATATTTCTTATATGTGTGAAAAAAATTTCAATACGATTTAGGTCTGATGTAAGAAAAAGGGTTGTTTTTTAATAAACATTTAACCCATAAAATAGTACATGTTTAAAGAGGATAATAACTATTGGCAAAATTTGTATGGAAAAAAAAAACATATATATATATTTATTTTTTTGGATTTTCTAAAAATTATCCTCTATATTTCCAGGAAAACTCTTTACTCTATTTTCAGTGTTTAAGGTGAATCGAAGCAGGAAATAAAACTCACACTTTCACGTGTCAATCCTTTCCCACGTATTTCGTAAGGGTCTCGACAAGAGAAAAGTGTCTTCCGGGGTTAGGGATCACTTCCGGAAGAGAATGTCGAAATTTAGTTACACATGTGACCACCAGGGGAAAGCATAAAACACTACTGCATGCAGGCAATTTCATCCCTACCCTCCCTCCGGAAGCTGAGGATCAATGCGGAAGTCCTGGATGAGGGCGGAGTCAGATTCAGGGGTGGACCAGTGCATGCAAATAACTGGGCGTCGTTTTATTCTGATGTGAGTAACGCTGCTTCTTCTATGCTGGGGTTAAAAAATGTCTATCAGGAAATATGGCTCTGGGAGGGGGAAGAAAAGCAATTTAGAAGCTCATTATGCATGTTTGAGAGAAAAGCCCTGAATTTTTAAGGGATGCTTTCTTTTACTCTGGATGAATATACCCACCCTCACCTTTTCCTCTGCTTTTACAAAGTATCGATCGCGGGCATACAGTTGAGGAAGATGTGGTTTTCCTCGCATACCAACACTTTGCGGGGAGATATACTTAGTTTGTTACTGGAAGGCGTGGACCATTTTTTTAGAACTCGCACATAATAGCAGTATTTAGAACTATTAATGATATGAAAGTTGCTCGTAAAGCTCAACTAATCCCTTTCGTCTTATAAGATATCGGATGATGGAAAGGGATAGTTTAACTAGGCCAACGAAGATTGTGGTTTCGCGTTGCTCGACTAATTTCGGCTCGAGTATTTATTTTAACAATATCAAGTTAAACATATTTTCTTAATGAATCTTTTTTCAAAGAAGAGTAGTTAAGACATTTTCGTAATGTGAGTTAGATATTATTTCAAGAAGTAATGTTTATAATTGCTGGTGTGATACGCAATTACAGAAAGTTTCTTAAAGTAGTTTTCAGTGGGATGTGTTAAGGTAATAACCCAGCAATTTATAAACACAAAGGAAAAAAATGGTCGGGAAGTTGGCTCAGTAAGACATGAAATAATAGTGTTTTGTAAACATATTTTTACTTTAAAATATTTTTTAATTCTTATTAGAGAAATAGGCTGTTTAAGTCAGATGTTGCAAAAAAGAAGAAATCAAAATATCAAAATAAAATCTATAGCTAGGGAAAGTATATTTCATTTAGTCTGATTAATGTAGCGGTTTTGCGGAGTTCCATTAATTTCGTAGCAAATATTTATTTCATAGAATCGATATAAAAGTATTTTTTTCTAACTCCATTTAAAAACTAAGAGGAATTAAATCATTTTTTTAATTTTCTTAGAAAAAATGCTCATGATTGTAAATTCGATACATAGTTAGTGAATGTTACTTTGCTTTGATTGAATTTAAGCAAAGCCTGAAGTACACCATGTCGAATTTGTGTATGATAATATTTATTAAGTGCTAAAATAGAACGGTTTTGTTTGAATGTTTCATGTCAATATGTTTTAAATTTCAGCAATGACGAGTGCTTTTGGTAGTTTAAAACAAAATGAATTTTCTTTTATTTATATTATTTTTATTTTATTTTATATAAATGCTTTGTAAGGCTTTTGGAATACGTTTCAGCAGATATCTGAATTCTATTTCATTTAAAATGGGGTAATTTCCTTTATTTCTTGAAACAGATAAGAATAATTTAATTCACAATTCAGTCGAGTGCTCAAATATTTTCTTATAGCTCTTAACGTGGTTTCCATTTATTTTGGGTAGATTTTATTATTTTAATTTATGTGAGAAACATTAGTAAAGTAATAGTTAAAACTAGAAATTGAAGTGAAACATAATTCTTAAAAATTTACCGGGCAAAATATTTAACTACCTATCCTTCCCATTTATTATTTATCAAACTTCTTGTGGATTATTAACTTATATAAAACATTTAATGTCAATAATGATAAACTTGACATTTATTTAATGCTTGGTACTGATATTTATATAATATTTTCTTTAATATTTTTTAATCAGAGTTGAAGTTCTTTTTAAATTATTACGTTGGAATCATTACATAATGATATGAACAGCACTAAAATGATATAAAACACATAAATTCTCTTCCCAAGTTTCAAAAATTGAAATTAATTGTAATTAATTGGAATATTTTTGAGCAAAAAAAATGAACTAACCTAATTCTTGCTTAGCATATACATTTGCCACGCTCATTTCGAGATTTAAATTCATTGCATATTTCATTTGGTATCTTTCAGACAATACAGAAGAAATTAAAGGAAGAAGCAAATAAATTTAAAATAAACGATTTATGCTGAATCGGCTGTCCCATTTTCGGGATTTAAATTTAATAGATTTTGTTCAAATCTTCTAGAAGATACAAAAAAAATATTCCAAATTCTGTAGAATCCAGGAATAGTCTACCAATTCTTCAGGGTGCACTTTTTATCGAAATTATTGGGAATCTTTCAGAGCATCTGGTTTAAAAACCACGCTCTGTTCTAGAATAATTGAACCAAAGTAAATAATATTTATCCAGATTTTATTAAATAGAATTAAAAGTTATTTAAGAAAAATTAAGGTGATGAAAAGTAATTAAATTGCTTTGTATTCCTGATTTAACATAAAAGTATTCAAAATTGGTACTTTTGTAATAGTATAGAAATTGAAATAAATAATAATAATTTTAAATGCCAAGATCAAGTCAAAATCAATTTTCAAACTTGTTGAATCAATAGTTCATAGAAACTTGTACATATACATTTGCCACGCTCATTTCGTGATTTAAATTCATTATAAATTTCATTTGGTATCTTTCAGACAATACAGAAAAAATAAAGGAAGAAGCAAATAAATTTTAAATAAACGATTTATGCTGAATCGGCTGCCCATTTTCGGGATTTAAATTTAATAGATTTTGTTCAAATCTTCTAGAAGATACCAAAAAAATATTCCAAATTCTGTAGAATCCAGGAATCGTCTACCAATTTTTCAGGATGCACATTTTATCGAAATTATTGGGAATCTCTACCTTTTACTACTTTTAACGAATTTATTGGGAAAAAGCCAAAATTTGCAGAAAACTAGTTTTTATTTGAGTCTATTATAACTCATTATCGTAATACTCATGTAAATTTTATTAACATGAATCATAACAAAATGCAATATAAAATTCGCAACGAAATGTTTAACAAGAATATTCAATCTAAATTTATACATACACATAAATAATTTAGAGTAGCGAATACTATATGGATATTGATAAGTAGTTTCTTCACTGCAACTACATTTGAAATTAAATTTTGAGTTTTAATATTTTTTCACTACTTTGATAAATTAACATTCTTAATTAAACATATATTATCTTTTACAATGCTTTAGATACGTAATTTGATATCAAATAGTACTTAAGAGTTTTAATGTAAACAAAACTATATTATACGTGAAAAAAAGTTTTTACGAAACTAATTTTGTAAGGTTCACGTAAGCTATTGTTTTACTTGCTGCATATCTAAAGATGTATAACACTTGTTTTTCTCTCAGGATTTGTTTTTATCTTGATTTAAAAATTGAAACCATAGTAAACTTTAATGGCAATTCCTTTATAATAACGTTTTGAATAATTTTTCTGGTGAGTCGGGATATTTGACAATATTTTGTGAGTTTTTTTTGATTTAAGAAAAAGTACAGGATAAATTTATGGAATTTTCTATTTTATAATACAAATGGTAAAGCATTTTTAATATTTACATTTATAAAACACATAAAACCTTATATTTTATAATAATTGAAACTGGTTCAAAAACCACGTTCTGTCCTAGAATATTTGAACCAAAGTAAGGAATATTTATCCAGATTTTATTAAATAGAATTAAACGTTAATTCAGAAAAATTAAAGTGATGAAAATAAATTAAATTGCTTTGTATTCCTGATTTAACATAAAAGTATTCAAAATTGGTACTTTTGTAATAGTATAAAAATTGAAATAAATAATAGTAATTTCAAATGCCAAGATCAAGTCAAAATCAATTTTCAAACTTGTTGAATAAATAATCCACAGAAACTTGTAAGAGATTTCTCTATTATTGCCTGAAGTTCAATATTATGCTTGCGAATGGCTTCTGCTTCAAATTATGTCAAGGTAAAATGACTTATTTTGAAAATTATTTAAAAGATGTGATAATTAGCTAATCTTTATTTTCCTCTAAAATCAGCTGTTTTCATATCAGATCAAATTTTATTTTATTTCTTTCTTATTTTCTTCGTGCACTCAAGCTCGAAATCAAAACTTTCTTTGGAGGTATTTTAATAATTTGCACGGTAACACATTATATGGCTCATGTCACAGTAATGAAGTTATTAAAATTCACACAATATTGTGGTTCAATGTGCTCAATAGATACTTTGCATTGTAAGAAAATAAATCATATTGATCGAAAAGTTCTTGTTATTCTAAATTAAATGGATCATAAATGGATCTAAAATTAAATGGGTCATATCTACTACACAGTTTAACATCCCAATAACCTATGTTCTTAGCCTGTTTTATATTTTAGAAATTAAAAGGAAAAAAATTAACATTTTTTGGCAACATTTTTTTTACTGCAAGTAAAGACCAGCTTTCTTAAAACGAATAACACAATTTTTTATTCGCCTCAATTATTCAACCCTGCATCAAAAATTAATTAGCATAATTACGATTTCCATAAAAAAAGTATGCCATGAATATTTAAAAAAATCTTCCGAGATTAAGTTATTAGTAAAAAATTGAAACTTCATTAATTTCTGAATTTAATTTAGTATATATCCTTTAATTTTTATTGAATTCATGAAAATATAGAAAGGCATTATCATATTGTTTTTAAAATTATGTAATTATTTTCCTTAACATATAATTTACTCAGAAAAGTTATTTTTATTTTTTAAGGATTTCACGCTTCTTAAAAATTACCTGAAACATTGTCGGGAAATTTGATTAACCTTAAATTAAAAAATCAGAAAAATGTATGCTTGTAAATATTATTCCACTATAACATGGTTCAACCAATGGTTCACTTTCCAACCATGTTTTCAGTTTAACAGCTAAATGTATTTTCTGTTTAATTGAGGTTGTAACAAAGTTACATTATAATATGGTTTTACGTTGAGGATATTTTTCTAAAAGTGAAACATAGTTTTTTTTTCTTTGAAATTTGTTTAATTATTATGTATGTATAGTCTGGAATAATTATACAGTAATAAGAGAAACTACCCTAGGAATCAAAATGCATTAATGTAATATTTCGTTCTACACCTGTTGTAAAACACATTTCTATAACATTATGCCTTCAAGAAATATTTTTTTTGTAACCTTGTATATTTAATGCACTCAAATAATTACTACCTTAATTGTATAACAGTTTCTTAGTGTTTTGATTTCATTATACACGTTTGAGACAATAAAGAACTGGTTATTGTCTGGGAAAATATCATAAAACGCTAAAAACAAAAAAACAAAAAAAAAAAAACAAAATTTGTTGAAAGAAGCATGTTATTTGAATATGAAAAGAATTAAAAAGGAACCCTGACTTTCTAAAATGGTAATACTTTTCTTTTGTATTTAATTTTCAAATTACAGCTGAAAATTCTTAACAAGATTTTTTCGCCAGTTATCTTAAACTTTCGAAAAGAAAAAAAATTAAGACGTGTAAGCCAGAAAGCATAATTAACTGAGAAGTTTTATTTCTTTGTCTGCCATCCGGTGAAACTGATATAATAAAAAAAACCGTCTATTGCTACATTGTTTAGTCTGTTAAAACAGGAAGTAACCTTTTTGGTTTTGCTGTCTGCGACGTGGCAGCAGTCTCATTAGTTAACGCTATTTTTCAAGTTATATGTGAGTGACCAGTGTGGGGAAATGGCTCATTTTACAACCAGAACGGTTGTAAAAGATAAAAACTGCTGGGGTTATCAAAACATCGCACACCTGTCCTTTAGTAATTATTCCATGGAAACTGAGAGATCCAAAGCGTGAATAATTATCTAGTTAAAAACAGAAAAATAATCGTGACTGTCAAACTACTGGTAAACATTTCTGGAAATTCAATGCTCGAATTATTTTTAAGTAATATAAAATTTGAAATATTGAAATAGAACGCTGTAGCTGCTTTTAAATTGTAAGCAATAATTCTTTATTTATATAGGTGTTTTGAGGCATGTCATAAATTTGAATTTTACTTTCATGCAAATTTTAATTTGAACACAGTGACATTTGCTGAACTGTGTGCATTTTAATGGAAGATAGCTTGAATATTTAAAAAAAATCCAGTGCCCAATTCCAGGCGTTTTCAATTCGCTTCAATAATAATTTACTAATTTTCAACGAATATCAGTTTTTGGTAGAATTGGTAATACAATTTGAAATCCGTATCTTATTTTATTACAGATCATCTAGCCTTTGGAGTACTTACATTAAAAATAAATGCAAATCTTTAAATTTATTGAAATGAAATAAATTATTTAAATTTTTAATTAATGAGGTTGAAAAAATTATAAACTGGCATTTTTTTATCATGAAAATTTAAAAGTAAAATGATTGTTAAATTGACGTATGGTTTAAGTAAACAATATGTTCTATTTTAAAAATGTTAGCACTAGTTTCTTTATACATTGCGTTAAAACATTTTCAGAAAGCAAAATACTGCTTTAAAAATAAGTTTAGTATAATTAATTGAAACGATATTTAATACTTCTAAATTCAGTATGTAATGAGGAAAAAAGTAATTTTAATAGTATTTTCCTTTGATTTTGTCTTTGTTTTTTATTACGATCGAGAATAAAATTTACAAACTTAAGGAACTTTATTTATTTAAGGATCAATTGAAAAATTTCCTTGACATTTCAAAACATGATTGGTGATTATTGGGACAGAAAAAGAAAATGATCAAACTGCCCAAAGAGACCTGATCGAAAATTTTACAAAATTTGCTTCTTATGTATATGATTCTTAGCCAAAAAAATTTAGACTCATCTACAATCTTAATCGATTGTATAATATATTATCATTGACTCATGTTATCAAACGTGGTATAACAGTCAGAGATTTAGAGGCTTGGGCATTTTTTTCTTTAATTCAATATTATGCCTTTCAATTTTGATCTATTAAAATTTTTGACAGTGATCACAAAATAGTCACAAATTTATTATTTTTTTTTTTTTTGCGAAATTACAAAAACATCCAATTTTAAGAAAACTCGAAATTGAAAACCTTATACAATACCAAGCATATATATTTTATTTCTAAAAAAATGTAAAGAAAAAGAAACTAATTTTGTTATTTTGTGACGGATTAAGGAATAATTTAAATTACTAATTTTATAAAAGAATGAATGTTATGAAAATTATGAACAATAAATATATTTTTTAAAAAGAATTGAATCAAGCCGAGGTGTCTTTATGGGAAAGTGGAATTGAATTAGTATATTCTGTACCCGGTTTTCGAGAAACAGAATACAAACTATCAGACGCTCTATAAGAATCTATGTAAATTCTTAATTATTAGGTGATACTAAACTTTTGTTTTACGCGATTGAAATCAATTTGCACTTGTTTACATTCGTGTATCAATTGGTTAGCATTGTAATGCACGTTAAAAACAAATACAAATAGTAAGTATATAAAAAATTTACTGATTAAAAACCCATTACATGTATGTTTAAATATAAAAGTATTGCATATAAACTCGTGCGAAACATGCAATTATTAAAAAAAATACAGTGCGCCTAATAATTTGGTGTAGTTATTATAATATACTAATATAATGCCTGATGTAATAAATATTCTAGATTTATATAATATATCGTCTGATTTACACAATCATCGAATTTATATTATATATCGTCTAATTTAACTATTTGATACACGAACGTAAACAAGTGCAAACCGGTTTTAGTCGCGTTAAAACAGTAAAACTGTATAATATCACCTGATAATTAATATTTTACATAGAATTTAATAGTGCGTCTAATAATTTGGCCAGGGACTGTATATATACATATAATAAAAAACGTTTAGCTTCCACTAAGTTATGAAATGAAATATACAATCATCAAATTAAATTAGGATACATTTTACTGGAAATAGATTTGAAATACTACACTTTAAATAAAAAAAGATTTTTTTTCCAGTAATATATCATTATATTCCATTTTAATAATAAAATAATGTTTTACATATTTAAAATGTTAGAAAATAAAAATGATCTATTTCAATTTTACAGATTTATTCTAAGCAACTTTCTGCCAGCTATGTTTTAAATCTTCGTATGGTAAGTTGTTGATTTTTCTTTCTATCTTAAATGCTAAAACTGTTAAAATTGCTTTAGCTATCCCTATACTTAAATGCAAAAATGTTACTCTTTTTGTTCAAAAAGTATTGTTGAATACTTTTATAAACTAATAATGAAAGAGATACTAAATCGAATTATACATTTTATCAAAATACATATTTCTTCAATCCTATAGGGGCGGCTGATTAAACAAAGAACTTATAATTTTGCTCAGCATACAATTTAAAGAAATATTCATTATTTTAAAGAATATTTATCAAAACTTTAGTAAATGTAATTACAGAAAAATTAGTCTTTAGTATGCTCTCCATATTACGCAAAAGCCTTAAACATTTAAGTTTTTTTAATTCTCTGTTGCCGTAGTAGCGGACATGAAATCACTTGTAGAGAGTTGACTCGAAGAAAGGAGTTACTCTTCTATAGAGAAAACTTGTTAAGCGTTTGCCGTTAAAGCAGGCGTATAAGTCGAGGGCATTACTTTCATTTCATTTACGGTAAGCAATTTCATGGAATAAGTCTAATGCGGCTCATGAAATCTTTTCCTAACGACTTGGGGATCGTTCTTCTCTTAAGAAGCAGTTTGCACCTAAGCGAATCCGTTGGACCGAAGATAGAATGCGTCGTTTAAATAGGCTTCCCTATACAGCATTTACCTACTGTCCAACTAGTCGTTAGTCTTCTCCTTTTCAGTTTCTTTTCGATTTAACGCCTACATGTAAGGCAACTTCACGATAGTTCTACTTTAATAAATATTTATTTGACAAGATACCTAAAGATTGATATGTTACGATTTATATGAGACAGAGGAGTGGAATATTATTTTGAGTAATTTTTAATGGTTGTTGCTTTGATGGCTCAGTGGTTAAGGCACTGACTGTCATCTCAAAGAACTGGAGTTCGATGGCGAATATCGGAAATAAGTTTAATCAGCTTTAGGTACCAGTTTGCTTGGGAAGTAAAGGCTGCCTGTGCGCAATGCAGACCACATGAACAATCATGTCATTGGTTATGAAATTGTGGAGCTTTAACCATCATGACCCTCTGGCCCACGATATGCTGTTGCGAAACTGTTTTACTTTACTGTGTTGCTTACATTAAGCTTTATGTTTTCCTCACCCCTGAAACATACATTTAATATTTGCATTATGAGCCACATTGCAAACTGAATAAAGAAAGTCAGATTATTTTAACTATCAAATAGCAGCCAAGAGTTATAATTGGCAAAATGAAATTTGCAAGAAATGATTTTGCGGGGTTTTAGTTCCATAAAGTGGAGGATTTTATAGTTATTTTTAGAGGTTTTATGAGAGCAGTTTTAATTAAGGTTGTAAGGTAAGGCTATTCGTTGACCAAAATAGGTAGTTGTTTTTAAAAATTTAATGATTATAATTAAAATAAAAAGCGAAATTAATAGCATTTATTGCAAATGGAATTGATTGGTTTAAGCTTCATTAAATTGTTCGAAAACTATTTTTTTTTAAATCCATGGCTTTTTGTCCATGGTTTAAATCCACGAGCATAAGCAAATCCGTTTGGCCAATGTAAGTTCTTTCATGCAGATTTCATCTTCTGTGCTACTATTGTTTATCTCTTCTACTTTTGCGTTTCTTTTCAATTTAAAACCTACATCTAAATTTCATTAAATGAATGCTTATTACAAAGACATCACATTAAAGCCGCTATAGACATTACATTAAAGCTGATATATCAAATCATTTTTCCTTTTAATTACTTTGTGTTTTCACATTCAGGCTTTCACTTCTAATTCTTAATTAAAAATAAAAATAATTTGGAAATGAAGAAATAAATTGAAAAAATACAGATCCGCTATTTGAAATAAATTTTTTACATATCAAACTAATGGTTAGTTTTCCTCAATTTTTTGCTGATTTTATGCCTATATTTACATTTACGGCTGTTTTAAATAGTTTATTAATCGAATCAATGGTATATGTTTATTAATATGAATAATGTAATTAATATACTATAGAAAATGAGAAAAAATAAGTTATAAACAAATCAAGGATGTTGATATAAAAGTGAATTAACTGTTTTGCCAATTTTAAAACAGTAAATGTTGGTTTAAAATAACTATTTTGAGATTACAATGTTTCATGTCACTCAGATGCATGTTTCATGTCACTCAGATGCATGTTTCATGTCACTCAGAGTAAGTAAAATAAAACATGCCATTCTTATTCTCAAGATTTTAATTAATTAAACAAATGCCTAAATTTTTAAAGTATTTTTCTGCAGTTTTTGTTTGAATTATTTTAAAAGTACAATAAACAAAAAAAAATTTTATTGCTCCTTTAGTGAAATTGTTTTTATGAAAAAATGTTAAGGTTGCAATTATGATGTTGAAAGTTCTTCGATGTACGGAATGATTTCTACCAAATAGTTTAAGTTTATTTACTTCAATAACAATAATTTTTTCCATAATTTTTAATACACTATCATTCATTAAAAGTATAAAATGTACAGCAAACAAAACAGAAGAAAAAGGTAAAATTTTTAAAAGAAATAATAATTTTTATAAATTTCTTCCCAGATGTTCTCATCCACTTGAGTGATACAAAAACACCATTTGTTTATAAATAATAAGCATACTTAATAAAAAAAAATTTAATTAAAACAAAGCATTAATAACTTTTTGTTATTTTTTTAATGCTGCTCTTTTAAACTGCGGGATTTTCCCTAGCTCTAATGAAGCAACTTAGAGCAATATAAATGAAAAAAACCTCGATTATATAACAAGAATATTGTATACTCTACATTTGTAACTTTCTGTATTGATTTGCTATAATAAATTGTCTGGATACATTTTTAACTTGCAATAATGATTGTAAGTTAATGACTAAACATAATTGGAATAAATTGGTATTTAAATTTAAATATGTTTGGAGAAATATCAAAGAATTGTTTATGTATTTCTTAATCCCGCCTTAAAGAAGAATTTAAGGAAAATTTATAGAAGTTGTTTAAGTACTTTTAAATGAATAACGGTCGCAGTTAAAATTAAAGAAATCAATATTTTGAAAAAGAAATTTTCTGGCCAAGTTAATGAGTTTTGGAATTAAATGAGGAACTAAATACTGCATTTTAATAAAAACTACTTTAAATATGCTGGAATTAAATACCTCCAATTAAGATATTTCCTAGACTCGTATCATAATTAGAGTTTCGCAGAACGTGAGCTAAGAAACTGCTATATGACCTGAGGGATGATATGTAGTTTTATGAAAAATTACTTGAAATATTTAATGTAATATTTACTACTCTTTATCATGAGTCAAATGAAAATAACTAATAACGTCTTTGCACGTAATTACTTTTAAACTAAAAAAACAATGTTGAATGTCCCCATAAATACTTGATTTAAGCAAGATTTGTTAACCCTATTATTAACCACGAAATAATTTACATTTCCTATAGTACAATTAAAATTTAAGTTATAATTTTATGTACTATTTTTATTTCATATACTTTGTTGTTAGTCTGTTGCAAAATTCTGAATAAAAATAAAATACTTGGTCACTCTAGCTTTTAGTATGATACTGTTAATGTTTATTATGTGTATGTTGTTTCCTGTTTTTAAATAAAGTTAGTTTCATTAAAAAAAATGCCTGGATGGATTATTTTATTACATTTAAACATAGTTTTAAGCAAAAAAATTAGTATCATTCTATTGCCAAACTTGCCATTTAAAGAAATACTTTTGAAAAATCAGAAAAATTAAAAAATTAATTAGATTATTAAGAGAATAGCTTCATCAAAATGCTCGATTAGTAATAGGAACTTTTCGTATGCCTTACTTTTTTTGTTGTTTCTCAATTTTGCAGATCATAAAAGATTTTTAAAATTGTAAAACTAATGATTATAACTGCTGAAAATAAATAAAGTGTAATAATAACCCCCAAAGTATCAACTTCGATTTACCTTTATAGTTGCAAATTTTTGGAATAATTTGGAATAAAGTTATAATCTTTAACTATATTGAAAGAATTAATAAGTTAAAAAGCTTAAATTAGGGTATGGAAAAAAAATATAAATAACATTAAGAGTTTTTAACTAGAATGATTTTATTTTAATATCCATGTACGCCATTTGAAACAGTAAAAAATGAAAATTGTATAATCCACTGTGTATGAATATTTCCTTAAGTTTTTTTTTTTAATACATGCGCCATTTTATCCTTCTTCTTCTTTCAAATCCCCATTTCTAGCCTAGCTAGACAAGGTCCATGAGATTGTTCACCTTCAAAAAGTCTAAAACAAGTATACGCCATTTTATAAATAATTTTGAAGCCAAAATACTTTATCATCGAAAAAAATCCACGTCAATATATTATTTATCATTGGACAAGTGCAGATTTTGGAATTATTTCCACAAAAAGTTAAAAATTTGTAAAAATGCTTTGAAAATCAAACAGAAAATTAATTTACTGTAACTAGAATGCGATAGATTTTTTTCTTCAAATGTTTAACTTTCGAATATCTATGCTAATAAACATTGTTGCTTTTTATAATCTTCATTAAAACAGCTTATTCAAGAGCACATATAAAAGACATAAATCATAGCTACTCCGAAAATTAAAAATAACACTTCAAAATATAAAATTCAAAGGCATATTCTTCCTTGAACGAAACATAATTAGCTCGGTTGACATTCTCAAACTTATAAATACAGATTCTTTCATAAATTGATGGGTTCAATTTTTCAAAAATGTATTCATTTAAGATTGGGAATTTCTTTCTTTTTTACCCTTCTATACATATAAAGTGCATGTGGGCCAACATATCACTATTGTTGTTCCCAAATAGAATTCTTTAAAATTAAAGAGTCCGGTATAGAGTTTTAAAAGAATCAAAAGAAAATCGAAGGAAGAATGTTCTTCTAAAGAGGAGGATAAATTATCCCTGTCAAACATTACATTAAGGGTTTAAACTTCACAAAGTTACAAGTGTTTCATGTCACTCATTTCACCTAGTCTTTTCAAATGTGTTCTCTCAAGGGCGGTTTCAAGATTAGAAGAGAAAATTGGATTTGTCACTCAATTTACAAATGAGACTATAAAATTGTATGACTGCCTCTAAAAAACATGTTTTATGTTTTAATGGCTTGGTGGAAAAATAAAAAAGGAGACAAAGACAATGCTTTCTTTAATAAGAAATACTCAGTGAAGAAAAATAACAAAAAATTAAAAAAAATCAGTGAAATAAATTAAAATTATTTAAATGGAGATTTAGGAGTTTTCGTTAAGATTAATATATATTGAATTATGCTGATAAATTTGCATATAAATCAGGGATATATTGAAAAGCTGATATATTGCTTGTGAATATATTTTTGACTAATTTAGGATATTTGATTGCCTGAATCTATTTTTTTTATAAATAGAGCCACACGTTTTATTATTTACTGTTGATAAATAATTTTAAAATATGTCTGCATAAAAGCAAAATTTAGAGTGATCTTCAACAGAAAATTAAATACAACTAATTAAAAAAAATTCTAATTGCATATCTTTTTATTTATTTATTTTTTTTTGAAGTAGAAAACTTTGTCACACACCAAATTATCATGCACCTCCATTAATGTTTGATACCAGCTAAGTATAAATGTTTCCCTAGAGCTAATTTAAATCATTTTATGAATTTGAAATTTATTTGAAGTATTAATTCATTCCTAGATTTTTTTAGAAAAAGAAGTGTTAAAATTTTGTAATAGTTATTGATGGTAAATTGACTGATTAAAGAATAATTGAAGAGATGCTACTTTAATGATGAAACAATAAAAGAGTACAGAATGACTTAAAATTGATTATATGTTTTGAGTCCTTAAAATAAGATAAACTTTCAAAGTATGCAATTTTGGTTCATGCCATATCATTATGCTTAGTTAATTGCTTAATATATTGACTAAATTAAGTCTTTGCTTATTAATAGTTGAAAATCTTCTCATAGATTCGAAACTATAGATCATTGAATTACCTAAGAATCTTTTAAAAAGTAGATTTTTTGTGGATCAAGCATATTGTCTGAAACATATATTAACAGCTTCTGGACCACAACTGACTATTGTGGAAATACTTTACTTTTTTATATTAGCATATATTAAAATTAGTCTAATGATCATTATTGATACTCATTTACCAAATATAAAGTTATGATAGACATGTTCTTTTTTAGAATCCTCCTAGTATGGTCCTAACTTCCCAAAAAGAAGGTGACCATATAGATATTTCACAGCTTAAAGAATAAAAAGTTCTTTTTAATCATTACAAAAAACTTTTTTTTTAAGACTAGCACTTCCAGTACTGCACCTTTTTCGTAACAATATTGTGATCGTGAGAGATTAACCTTTTCAACTTTTGACAGATTTTCTTCTGAGTATACTAAAAGAAGCAAGTGATATTCCCACCTTCCAATAAGGTGACATAAGTCACTGAACGGCCAAGAATTTTTTCCTTTTTCCGCAATCCCTTCCTTACAAAAGAAAAGGGGTGCTCCTTAAGGGATCCCAGTCTACTTCTATTCACCTGTTACCGAATTTTATTCCTTCCTCATAAGGTTGTTGCCCCAGACTGAACTCTTTTCAAGAAGCAACTACTGATGAATATTGTCAAGAGAATTTAATCTTAAAGTGTCTCTTTTCAAAGATTGAGTAAATGGATGGAACAAGATGGAAAAGACAATTTAATTGAAGAGAAGAATGTGAACGTAAGAGCTAATTTCGGTAATACTGGTTTGATAAATAAATATCACGTCTTTTGTAGGTGAAGAATGGTATTTTATTGAAACAATAGCTTAAACGTATGTTTAAGTGTTTTTAGAGTTATAAGTCAAATATATTATTTCTTTCGCACCTTCTCTCACTCACATTTAAGGTAGGGTAATTAATAACTATGAATGTTAATAGTTATAAATTACCTTACATTAAATGTGAGTGAGGGGTATTTTTACAAAACCAAAGGTATTTAACTTATGATTGGGGAAAAAGGATGGCTGTCACTTTCAAGCACATTTATAGTTTGAATCAAATCAAGAACGGGACAGAGTTAGCTTAAGGGATACAGAACTAGCTTACGACTCAAGGGATCCACGTTTGAAAATTGGCTTTGGTAAATGTTTTCGTGCATTGCTGTTGAATTATGCTGAGGACAGTGCTAAAAGGAATGATCACACGCTGATGATGCATTTGATTTAATTTTGTTGTCGTTTAAGCTAACTGTGAGATAAATTTGTATTCCGTATATGTGGTTTCATTTCAGTAAGAATAATCCTGCACGAAATAACGTTTATACCATTGTTTGGCTGAGAAGTTATTTTTATTTTTGAATTCGGTACGAAAATAGTTTTTTAAGTGTTTTAAGTTTTTTTAAAGAAAATAGTTTTTTAAGTGTTCGTTAAGAGAAAAATATTCACACTTTCCTTTTTCAATTGAAAATATAAATTGTAAAAGTGATCAGTATAAAGCATGATTTAAGATTATGTCGATGGAACTGACTTATTATTAATTTTTAAAAAGTTCTATAAAATTTAATAAAAAAATTCTGTTTTTTTCGCCATCACGTTTAAGATATTTGCTAACAATTTCTGAATCTTTTTTGAAATATTCGCTTTTAAAGTTGCTCTGTGTACGTTTTTTCAATTTCTTCACTTTTAAAAAAAAATATTTTCCTCCCAAATATAGAGATCCATTCTATCTGATTTTTCATATTAATAATTTTTCTTTCATTATTTTCAATTCGATGTAATTTTTATCACAAAAATATGAACAATACCCGGAAACAGGTGAGAAACATACACAATTTAGCCTATATTCGTAAAACTGAAATACTATTTCAAAATATTCATTGAAAATTATACAAAACATGCATTAATTGACCTAATAAAATTTCAAATACAAAATTTTCTTAAATATTTCATTTTATATTATTTCTTTGATTAAAAATATATGCATATGAAATAAATGTGAGTGAAACTGTTGGATGATATATTTAACGCTTTATGTTGTTATAGGCATCATGAAAAAAAATCGATACTGAGGTGATATTCTAAAAAAATTAATTTAAAAACTACTTTGAGCTTTTGTTAACTAAGAATCAATTCCAATGGCCAATTTATTAGTACTAACTATTATTTTTGCAAAATTATGCACAATATATTCCATAAATAAATATACTCCTTCATTTTACGTTCGTTTACTTTAATTTTATTATTTCTTTTTGCGTATATCTTGATTCAAAAATAAATAAAAATGAAATTAAAACAATTCTTCGTGTAATCAAAAAGTCCTTTTTCAAAAGCTATCATATATATTTTAACTGTCATATGAATGTAAAAGTTATTAAAAACTTTGCATCTTAATTTATGTAATAAATATCTAAACAACCACAGTTTTCATATCACCTAATGCAAGGATTTTTTTTAAATTTTAGAAACTAAATTTTCAAAAATATCTCTCACATAACATTTCAACAGTACAACTTTTTATTGATAAATAAACTTTAGTTACATTGTTATTCTTCAGAAACTATGAGACTGATAATTTAAGATATACATTTTAGTTTTCCAATAAAATTTAAAGAAAATATTTTAATCAATGTAAAAATTGTTATACTTTTCAATTTACTAAATGTTCGAACATTAAAAATTTAGTAAATAAAAATCAGTTATAATTTTGAGAAAAAAAAATTGTTTTTCCACAGAAAGATAAAAACCAATCCTATTTTAGTATAAGTAGTTATTTTTGAAAATTACTTCTAAGTTTGATTTTGTTACAAATTTTGTTTTTGCAACTCGTGTAATTCCTGAAATTCAAAAACCTTCTTTTAATAGTAATAATAATAAGATCAATAATAATAACAATTATAATAATATTCCTTATTATTATTTATTTACTTATTTATAGATAATATTATCTTATTATATTACTTATAACTTTGCATAGTTTCATTTCTTTTCAACAAACGCGAATACAGTATGAGTTCAAAGGGCAATCTTCGTTAGTAAGATTAAATTTTATGAGTTATCTTTGACATTATCGATAATAAAATTCGAAAAATAATAGTTATTTTATTCTACTGAAATTCCAAATTTATTGTATTTCTTACCTAGCGCAAACAAATATGATGAGTAA
Organism: Parasteatoda tepidariorum; assembly: GCF_043381705.1. Classification (NCBI taxonomy): domain Eukaryota; kingdom Metazoa; phylum Arthropoda; class Arachnida; order Araneae; family Theridiidae; genus Parasteatoda; species Parasteatoda tepidariorum. The sequence goes on along the minus strand of NC_092214.1, from coordinate 30,516,530 downwards.
TGCAATCTTTGTCAAGCAGAAAATGTATTGATCAACAAAATGACTTGAATAATTAAAACACTATCGCAATTTTTTCTCCAAGTGATATATATTGCATTTTTACTTCCTGTGGTTTATTTGGATAATTAAAAATTTCTATAATAATTATTCTTTTTCAACTTATTTTTGAATAAATTTGATAGATACTTTTTATTATGCTTAGAACAACAAGCGTCTGATTTGATTGATAACGTATTAATTAAAAAATGACAGAAATTTACAAAATTCTGTACCTATTAAAGCAATACTTGATGAAGTCTTACAGAATATAATTTTTTAGCAAAAATAAAATAAGCCTTTATAGCAAAAAAGCAACAAGAAAACACTTATAAATTTAGATAATGTATTCATAATTTCATTACTTTTTTTAAAAATTATTGAAGAAAAAATACACATAAATCTTTATTATCTTTTCCTGAATATAGGAAATTAAGTGAATCAATTATTTCAAATCAGTTTTTACAATCAAAATTCTCTTTTATTCATAAAATATAGTTTAGGTAGCTCAAAAAATTATCCATATATTTGATTAAAAAAATCCATATATTGTTTGTAACTACATATTTTACTTATATATTGTTTCCATATGGGTATTTATAGCAATATATAATTTATTCTGATGATATTTTTAAAACAGAATACAAAAAAGAAATCTATTTAAGCAGAGCAAAATCTTCAAAATTTTCAAAATCATGCGATTTTTTATAGAAATTAAAATTTGTAAGGAAATAAAACTTTGCCAATCGAAAAAAGTTTTTAAATTTGCCGATGGAAGAAATGAATGAAAATTTGCATATTTATTTGAAAAAAATATATTGATTTAAGAAAATGACTTTTCGAGTTTTTGACAAAACACTTGGAAGAAAATTCATGAAATCTAATACTTATTGTAGACAGTTATGTGTTGGGTACAAAAGTTCTCTTACGAGTAATTTATTAAATGTGGACTGAATTTTATTTCATTTTATAAATTATGCTATTTTAAACTTTCTTTAATTTTTAAATATGTTAAATTAGTTTTAATGTTTTTAGGATGTATGCGAAATGGTTTGTTTTTTGTGACCTTTCTTTTTGGATAGACGTTACGTCAACAAACGTAAGGTAAGAGACATGCAATTAAACTCAATCTTTTCAATAATGTTTTTCATTATCTAGCATGAGCGAAATGTTTAAATTTAATCTAATTTTTTTTTATATGGAATTGTTTTCAACTTCACTGTAAGAAATTCTGTCGAAATTACGATAAAAAGTACTGGCACTCTGGTTGTCGGTACGTTTTACATTTAAATCCATTTTTACCGTGAAATTATAAGCAATGATAAATCTGATATACTTACTATAAAACCACTGAGTATGCCAGTAATTAAATAAATATCATTGTAAAACTTACGGTAAATATGTATTTTAAGAAAAATTAGATTTTACGGATGCTGCACTTAGGATCCCAGTACTTTTTATCGTAATTTGATCCGAAATTCTTTACAGTGTAGCAAATGATTTTAGAATGATTTGGATTTTTCAAACTCAAGAGCTTCAGAAATTAAAGATGACTAGAAGAAGACGCAGAGTTGATAAAAATTAAAACTTAAATATTGTTAGAAGTTTTGAATCATTATGAACCCTATTATCGTGCAAATTAATTATTCTTAAATTTCATAACACAATACTATGAACATTAAACGAAAACATAAATCAACTTAACACCTCATCAAATTTTAATAATGTAATAACGTACAATGGTTTTGTACATGGTACCTATAATATGATTTAACCCTCAGTTTATATTTTCATGAATGAGGGGTATTTGAATCGATTTTTTAAAAAGAAAATGAATTCCCTTAATTCGAAATAATCAGAATTAATAAATTTTTTTAATATATAAGTTGCATAGTTTTGAGTGCTTAAATCAGAAACAAGATTTTTATTTTGATTGCCTAGCAGATTAATTTGTAAACTTAACATAATAGAAAAATTTAACTACGAGTAGCTACGGCAAAAATATGTTCCAACCATGTTGGATATGTTCCAACCATGCTTGAAATGTCTAAAAATAGTCTTAAACAATTGTTCATAAAAACTATAATATAGTAAAAATTTACTGAATTTTTATATGTAACCACGTTGAAGCATATTATAGTGTAATTTAATTCTTCTTAAACTCAATTGAATGATTTTAAGGCTTAACTTAAACTGAAAAAAATTTCTGTTTCAGTTTAAGTTAAACGTTAGAATCTTGGTCATTTTGTATGATTCTTCGATTTATTTGATTGCACGATTCACAATTATTTACACAATATTATGATTTAATGTGAAATTATGTTGCATCATGAAGACGTCATTATATTTTATATTGCTTAAATGTATTTTTAAAAATAAAACTGCTAACTAAAGCTCGAAGAAGAAAAATATTAAAGAAACTAAGTTTAGTTTTTATAAAAAATATGGTAACAGAATAGATACTTAACATTTCAGAAAGAAGACTGGATAGTGAAGAAAAGATAAGGCAATGAAGAACTATAAAGAAAATTTAATTAAGCACAACATATTTGATTTTAGTTGGTAAAAAGAAGAATTCAATAATTTAACCATTTATACCTTAAGTTAATTTTTTTACCATGTTATAAACAATGCCTGGCTAGATTCAAGTCTAAACTGAGTTGGTTATTCAACCTGCTTGCATCTATTTTGGATTTTTGAAGTTGCAGATTTTTAATCTGAAGGTAGGTTTTAAACTAATAATAATTGGTTTAAGAATGCAATAAAAAAATTCAAGGAGTGTTTGATTCTCTCATTTTATTATCGATGGAAGTCATTTCTGAAATATCTGGAATAATAATTGAGTATAAAATTAAAATATATTACATTAAAGCAATTAGTACAAAAGTGAGTGGAATACTTTTTCTATTATTTCTTGTTTACTTAAATCTTACAAATGCGACTGGCTTTCAAATTGTACATTATTATATTTATACAAGCATGAATTCGTGCCTTTTCTTCAAAGCTTTCAGAACAGTAAAGAATGCATATACCATGTGTATTTTCTTCGCTCCCTTGTCCAAAGTTTAACTTAAAGGAATGAAAGAAAAATTAAATTAAAAGCATATTTTCGTAGCTCCGCTTGTTATATTGTTCAATATTCTAAGTTATACATTAAGAAATAGTTGTGCAAATGCAATTAATTATATATTTTTATAAAGAAAGTTGGAGTGCTTAATTTAATTGACAAGTAACAAATAAAAAGTGTTATTCCACGCCGAAGTTATACAAGGCAGATTATTAAGTATCTTAAATGAAGTAAAAGAAATCTTGAGGAACGAAATTTCTGAATCTAATAAAACCAGCATATTTTAATAACATGGAAGGAGGGTCTTGAAGTCACGAACACTCCTCAAAAAAAGTTCCCCGAATAACTTTACCTGTAATTGGGCTATTTCTGCTGAATAATTAGACTTTTCTGTAATCAGACTTCGTCATGAATATTTAACCCATGAAAGAATGCCGAATCCTCGTTTCTTATTAACATAGTTGATCAAACACCTACAAAGTTGTATTTTTATTTATTAAAAGTATTTTTCCTTCATATTTCTATTCGGCAACAGAAAAGGAGTACACAAATTTTCTAAATAAACATGACATATTTTATCCACTTATTTGAATTTCCTATCTCATCATTTTCAACTGCTTTTTTCTGAGCTGAGTTGTATTTATTTATTTATTTATTTATTTATTTAGCCTTCTAAATGCAATTATTTTATGAAAGTTGGTTATTAAAGCTAAAATTAATTTAACTTAGGTAGATGATAAGAAGATCATCAAATACATATATATATATTTCCACAAAAAGTTAAAAA
>NC_092214.1:30478076-30511354 GCF_043381705.1 Parasteatoda tepidariorum | reverse complement strand
GAGAACAATTACCTCCTTATGATTGATTTAAATTTGTTTCAAGTATTTTGTAATAATATTTAATCAGCAATTTAGATAATTTGGTTTTTGCCGGTTTTTACCAGTTTTTGCCGGTTTTTACCAGGTTTTTGCCACTGTCCTGGCAAAAACCCCTTTTTGCCGGCAAAAACTCCAACCCTGATATAATAAGTTAAATAATTCAGAATATACGGTCAATCACCTTATGAATAGAATGAAAAGTATTATTATTTAATTTTTCAGATATAAACTTTCAGAACATATCTCTATATATTGTATGATGTGCTTGACAATAAAAAATATATTAATCAAATGATGATTAATAAATAATGAACAGCTAAAAAACAAACAATAATAAACAAAGCATAAAAAAAAAACTTTTTTTTTCTTTTTGCATTTTCGGGTGGTAAATCCTTTGCTCTAATTTTTGAAAAGTTTTGCTCTAATTTTTGAATATAACATTCAAGTTGTTTGGAAGCCATCTGAAATTTACTGAGTGAATTAAATCTTAGAATTTGACAGCTTTTTTTATTTTTCTGAGGGATTTCAAAAACTAATGTCAAAAGTATTTTTGAATAAATCGATTGTTTAGAGCTGTCTATTCATTAGATTAATTACTAACGTCAGCTTTCATTGTTAGAATCTTTTTTAATTGCTTACATTTAATATTAGTTCTTGATATGGTATTTGATATTTTATTTTGAAAAGAAAAGATCTTTTTGAAATCCTTTATTTTTGTTGTTACCAGTATTTTGAAATCACTAAGGCTTTCTTCCGGTTCAAGATAGATTTCTGAAATTCCTGTTGTATATTTCTAAATTTAAAAATTTCTAGATTTAGGTGGAGTTTCTATTACAGAAAGTTAATGTTTTTAGAACTTTCCTTTTTTTATGGATTTTAGTTATTAAAATATGTATTAGACTTTTCAAATCCATAAAACGTTTTTTTCATAAAACTACAAAAAAAGATATGAATCATTCGTAAAAATTTTTAAAAATATTGAAAATTTAGTAAATATGTTTTTTAAGTAATTTTCATTTTTAAGCAATTTTCCTTTTTTAGTTTTTTATTATTTTGAAATAAAGGTTGGTCAAATTAGCTTCATAAAAATCAAACTAATAATATAACAGGAAAAGAAATGATTATTTTATAAATTAATGCCATCAAAAAAAGCTTTTTTTTTTGTAAAATGGGTACCGTGAAGCCTTAAACAAAAATCTAATTTCACTGTTATTTTAAAACATTTAAATCTTAGTGAAAATAATAAAAATAATAAAGAATCTGTAGTCCGTTTTATTCGCCTATCTGCTTATGCACCGTAAAAGAGGTTTCTCGAAATAGATCAAAAATGTGCAAAAATAGCTCCGAAATTGAAGCAGATACTCATTTTTAGCAAAACATATTTAAAGGGTGAATTGTGGGTGAGAGATGTTTGTCGGCTGCAGCAGAATTCGAACCATGAACCTGCGGTTTCTACGTAGAATGCCATAACTACTCTAGTCCAGAGAAAGTTAGGAAGCTACATATAGCTGCCGGCACATTGACATATCACTGTCTACTTCCAGTTCAATAGGACAAAAGTTGCAATTTACAAAACATCATCCTAATAGTTTAGTCAGGAGATCACCAATTTTAATTTCGTGTTTTACTTCTTTCGCTGGCAGGAATACTCTGGTTAGCCCACTAACCAGGGTAGCCTCACTTGCCTGGATTTCGAATCAATCCGGCCGAAGACTCCCCGTGTAGTAAATGGTGACTGGTGCACATTAAATTTGTCTGCTCACAAGGTCCTCCATGTTCCCATAACAAATAAATACCTCTGAGAGTACTGGATTGGAGATCGATCGTTCTCTGGCTCAAGTCAAAATTACTATCTGTGTACGAATGAATGGATGTATGAATGGGTCCACTCATTAAACGGGTGTGCCGCATGAGTGTGGCCAAAGTCGAATTCCTGGACATAGATGCCGCCACTGGAAAACAAGAACAATGGCCCACTCTCTGCTGTAACAGCCGACGTCAACAACAACTTCTTCTTTCGTTATGTCTTAAAAATTTTTAAGCGAATGGAATATATGTCACGATGTGTCATTACGGTGGCCACTATCTTAAGCTTCTCAACTCTTCCTGAATTGAGGTGTACAACTATGGTGGTTAGAGAACTCTTCTATGAACCCGGAGGTCCTTGGTTCGGATCCTGCTGTCAACCAATGAACATCTCTCTCACACATTTCACCCTTCTGCAATCTTCTCAAAAATGAATATACGCTGCTTCAATTTTGAATGGATGGTGCTTTAAAATTCAACAATTATTTGTTTAAGAGCTATTTTGATAAATTTTTACTCAATTTTCAGATACCCATTTTCTTAGAATGGGTAAAAATAATGCATAAATATTGTATGATCTAAAATTACAAAAGCTCAAAAGTGAGACATAAAATTCTTGTCTTAAGCAAGTGCAGGTTCTATTATTTTAATTGAAAATTTAACATTTTTAGTTTTTAATTAAAACAATCTAATTTAGTTCAATCTTATTTAATTTAATCTAACTTTTAGTTATCTAATTTTAAGTTTCTTATGAAATTTCTGAAATACTCTCTTTAAACTATTAAATTGTATTAAAAAAATATTAGATTATTATAAAAATAAGAAAAATTAAATTATTATTAAAAATATAAAGAAAAGTTTTCACCACATTTGAAATTTAATAAATATTTTTTGCATGCTTAACACTTCCTGGTACTTAACACTTAGCTATTGAAAACTATATCTCGAAAATCACGAAAAAAAAATTCACTAGTCTTTTGCAAACAGAAAAACTGACTCTTTTAAAATAAATTTTGAAGGAAAATGAATGTTATTATTTATTTATAGTATTTTTTATGATGAACATATTTTTCATGTCGATTTAAATACCACTAACGTAAAAACATACATATTACGCAGTCTTATTTATTTCGCTTAATCAGACATATTAAATAAGTAAGATGCGGTAAGTTGCGTTCTTCTGTTTACTTTTCCTATCTCTTTATAATTTAAAAAAATATATTGAATGCTCTCAAAATAAATTGATGGAAAAACTGAAAGCGTGCTTCATAATAACTCCATACATTGTTTAATTCTTGATGCAATAAGTTAAATAATTTGCCTTAGTTATTTTTTAAGTGTTGCATATAAATAAAGCAAATTTTTTTGTAAAAAAGTAAGATAATTATAACTATATTTTGAATATTCTATTAGATATTGATATCTTTGTCATATTTTTAATGTAATTGTAACGGGTATTAATGGAGCAAGATTTTTCTTATAAAATCAACACCGACTCTATTTTATTGTGTATTCCAAATTAGCTCCATTAAATTTAATGTTTCTCATTAGCTTCGATCAAACAATTAGCAAATATTTCAAAATGAAGGGAAGTTTTTCATTTATAATAAAAATTGAATGTTAACAACGTTTATAAGTTTATAAATATTTAAAAATAAATTCTCTAAATTGTGCTTTCTAAATGGGGACAAATAAAAGAAAAAGAACTGTATGTATGATTAAGGACTGAAAATGTCAAATATATTCTCAATATTTTCCGAGAACTATTTCAAAATTCCTAAAAAGGAATATATGATAAACTAAAATAAATTATGCATAAGTATTTATTATCTAATGAATAATATTTGTTATCAAATTAAATAAAAATGTTGCAAAAATATCAATTATATTAATCGAATTAATATACTTAAATCATATTTTCAAAACGCACTCTGTGTTTTTTTTTTAAATATTGGAATATATAGCTATAATATATGTATAGCTATAATATATCTAGGTATGTAATATTGGAATATATAGCTATTATGTATAACTATAATTTTTCTAGGTAACTGCTAGAATTGTACTATTTTATAATGTAGTAATTGATGATATAAAAGGGCTGGAAGAGTATGAATAAATAATTATACATTTCATAGCATAATAAAATTTTATTCTTTTTAATCATCTTAATTTGACTGAATTCCATTTGATTTATTTCAAATACTGTTTGCAATCAGAAATGCGTATTTCTAAATTATACTATGCAATTACAAAGAAAAATGAGGACTTCCTTTAAAATATAGTATTTCAGACTAGATTATGAATTCTGATTACTTCAAACATGGGAAATAAATTTTTATCTGATTTATTTAACACAACAATTTTGGATTTGAACATTTGTAAGAATTTATTTGGTTATAAATTTTGCTTAGTAAAATATCATGTTGCTCTTAAAGAAATTAGAAACTCAATAATTAGAGTTGATGACGCATATGCAGTTAAAGTTTAAAAGTTTCGTCGAGAGATCTAACGTTAAAACTCTTTATTTTCAGGGCAACTTGACGACAATAGGAGAAGAAAATGGTGTATGAAACAAAAGTTTCCAGAAATTAAGAAAAATGACCTACGAAAAATGTGGAGAAACAAGAGAATACGGTAAAATTTTAAAGCAATTCTTTGATTATACCCCATCTTCAGGTAGGAATTAAGAAGAAAACGATAATTCTTAAGAACTGTGAATGATGATCAAACTGTTTAAAGTGGTGTTTGCACTTAGCTAATGGAACACCCTGTTCTTCATTAAAAATGTATCGCTCTTCTGACTTCTAGGCAAAACCACGAAGAAGTTGGCCAAGTTGCGTTGCTACCAGTCTATTTTAGAATTGTTTCTTAGATGATATATATATATATGCAAGCGGATTCATCATTAAAAACTAAGCTCCAAGGCTTTTAAAAATGAATTCTGCTAATACAATGCTGAATTTTAAATGTTATTCTTGAAATTATTCCCGTCATTCGAGGAAACGCCTAAAGGGGAAAAAACTTTTCATATTATAATTGCTTATGAAATGTGATACAGCGGTTCAACAAAGACTGGAAGCAGAATTTTATATCTGTTTAATCTTTAGACATTGCCAGTTCTGTCACATGTCTAAAACAATCGCAAGCGCATGTGTATTAAGTTGAGAGCTTCAAAAAAATTAGGAGAACTAGAGAGAAAGATAGAAAGAATGTAGGAGAGAGAAAGTAAGATAGAAATCGGTCGGATTACTTCATTTTCTCTTTTCAAGGGATACTGGCTTGATTGCATTGACAGTCTTTTCAGAATAATACAGATAAAAGCAGAGTAGAAATAGTTGGAAGTTAATTACATAGCAGAAATTACTCGGACGTGCATCGTATTTGGAAAAGGAAATGTAAAGAAAATTGCTTTTTGCCGCTTTTCAGGCGTTAGAAATGTAAACATTTATAGTAACTACTTCGTATATAAATTAAGAAGTACTAGGTATGTTACCATGCTGATTAACCAGTCATTGCTTATTTGCTTACTTCAATTCTCCTATAATCGCTATTCGAAATAAATAAACGAATATTTAGATTTATTCCTGAATAATAATTATTGAAATCATTTCTATAAAATAAGAATAAAGAACATTTTTTTTACTAAAATTTGCATGCCAAGTAATGTCATTTATTTCCGATGACAAAGAAGGTCTTATTAAAGCTTATAACAAAAGCTCAATTCTAATAATTTTTCTCTACTTTATTTTTGACAATAAGATGGCTTCAACGCCATTGAGGGTGTGCTTATAAGATGATAGTCTAAACATACTTCTCATTTTAAATGTGTTCATTTGTTGAAGCTCAAAATAGAATAAAAGTTTTAATATCTTTGACGCATGGTTATGTTTGTTATTTTAATTAAAATAATTTAAATTTATTTGGAATGAAAAACACACGAACAAATATTTCAAAGTGAAGAAATACTTTGTTTTCGAGGAATAAATTAAAATTTAAAATGCAAAAATTCTCTTTATGAAAGGTTATAGTAACCAGGAAAATAATTGATTTTGAAGCACAAAATTTTAAGGTGAAACAAGGCTGTATTGCTTAAATCGTTATAACCCCAGGTACATGCGTGCCTAATAGCGAAGAAAAGTTAATAACTATTCAGAACCTAAGCGAGATGGTTCAGGGGTTACAGGCTCTGTGCCGACTTCGTGGATTGATGTTCAAACCACAGTGGCGATTTGAAGCCCGCCTAGCTTCAGATCGATGCATAACAGCTAGTATTAGAAGTAAAAGCGACTTGTGCGCAATACTGTTTCCATTGACGAAAAAAATGCCGTTGGTCAATTAATTATGGAAATTTTATCTCCGTGGTTTACAACTAGCTGTTAAAGAATTTTTTTTTTATTCGAAAATTAAAATTACTAATTTTATTTGAATGTATGCAAACAGAGAATTCTCTTCAAAATAAAATGTAATTAAAATTTCTTATTTTTTAAAATTTCATTTAACATTATTTTTTTATTTAATTTTTCGCCTAATTTTTTTTTTAATTTTCTGAACGAATGAGCTCACAAACATAAAAATTGTTTTAAATGGAACTTGAACTTTTTTTTAAAAAAAAATTATTTAATATAAAATAATTTATTGCATCAAAATTAAAACCTTAGCCTTAAGCACTTTGTAGAAAAATTGCAACTACAAAGGCTTTGAATTATCTTACAAATAAATATCTATGCATAAATTATTGTAATAAATATTATAGTAATTTATGTATAATTGTACATAAATTAAAATAAATAACATAATAAATAATTTTTGTATACTTAACTAATTAAATAATCCAGAGAACATTAGAGTAGGTTACTAAAACATTGTTTACAACTAACAACGCAAATAAATGAAAATAAAAAGGAAAAAAAAACAGCTCGAAAGCAACTGAAAGTTTTGCAGTAGGTCACAAAATTTTATTATACTTTTATCTAATACCCTTTCTGAAAGCTCTACGTCTACATTGCATGGGAATGCGTTACTTTTTTCTCACCTACGAACGCCTAGGTATTATGCTAATACTTCATCCCTGAACATTTGACCCGCATTGGTACTGAACCTAGGTCATTGGCCAAGTGAACGAATATGGAACAAAAGAAACCCTCGGCCTTTACCGATTCAAATTTAACCCATCGTCTTCACCCCTTTTGATACAACTTCCCCCTTGTTATAGTTTCGTAGGAAATCCAGTTCTGTTATTGGTCGTAGGGATATATGAGTTGAATTGTTGTACACGACGGTTTTCACCGTAAAAGAGAGTGGAATAAAAAAAAATATGAAGAAAAAAAAAGTTTTCTATGGCGCGCGTTTTTAAATGCAAGATGGACGGAAGTTGAAAAGTAGACCACGCAACACGTGAAAGATTTTTTTTTTAACTTTGCAAAACATTTTTCGGCATCTTGTAACAGTTTGCTTGTAAAATTTGGAGTGATGAAAGCACTAATACGACTATTAATAATATTATTGGATATATTGATTGTGTTATTATGAAAATGGTGATTTTGTTTACATTCCTAAATGGATTTATTGTGATACGTTCCTTTTCTTAATTAAGGATACTTTAATCAGTTTCATGGGATTATTATCAAGTCCTTTAATCACCGGTAGGTTTTATTGTTATGATTTAAGTTACAAAGATCTTAAAAAATTAGTTTTTTACAGGAATTATAATGAACTGCGCTGCACGATACATATTTGATTTATTTATCTTTGATTCTTTTATATTTATTTTTAAATTATTTCCTTTTTGCTTGGACTCTGAATGAAACATTAGATTTATATCATTTTATTATTTCATTTTATTTTTTTAAGTTGTACTTCTAAACTATAATTTTGTTCACTAGTTGCTTTTTCTATATATTATGTTTAATATTCCATTATGATTTCAATTCATTTATTGCCTTTATTGCTTGAATTATATTTTTGTTTTTATTTCAATTTTATTATAGTTCTTTCCTTATTTCTTTTTTAATTTTGTTTACTTGTTTATGTTTAATAAGGAGTGAATAAGAGTTTAACAGATGTTATGAGAGTTTTTAAACCAATTTAGATTTCCAAAATACCCCACATCCGGTTCATTTTTCAGGGTTAGAGGGACAACAGGGCAGTCCCTCTTAACACTACTTAAATAATTTGAAAGCCAAAAAATTTATTCAAGAACTGCCGTCATGTTTTATTCAAAAATTGCCGTCAGAATTTTTGTCAATGTACGCATGTCCGAAATGAAGCTAATTCTTTATCTTTAAAAAAATATTATCATGCTATAATAATTGGCAAACTATTACTATTTTAAGGGTTTAAATTATGATCGAAAATAAGTGGGATAATTTCTATCCCTACTCTCCTGAAAAGCATAAAACATTTAAACGGGCCAAAACATGCATATTATTATTTTTATTAAAAGTACTGTGAAAATTATAACAATGCAAACTACGTGAAAACTATACTGAAAGTTTCGCTTTGCAAACTATTTCAAGGATATTTGGCATCCAATAATAATTCAAATAAATACACTTTGTGCTTTGACTGAAACATATACTCAAGTTTAAATATGCACTATACAATAATAATTAGAAATTCAACTCTTACAAAGTTTGCTTTAATTTTTAGAAAGCTTAGTTACTTTAACATTTCGTTATAATTTCTTAAATAAATCAAAAATACTTCGCACAACAAATTTGTGGATCTTGTTTTCTTCATCGAAACTTTAATTATCTATGTTTAGAAATAAAATTCTACTGTGAAAATACATTTCATTTTAACTCAGAAATATGGAGAAACTTTTCAGTTATATACAATGAAAACAAATTCAAATTTGTTTACTCTCTTTTCATTATCTTCTTAATAAAAAAGATAAAGAAAATAGTTTTTTGCTTGAATTAACAAACATTATACAGCAAAACAAAATTAAAAAAATTTTTGTAACAGGAGGAAAGGCTTAGCGCCTTCTTTGATTGATGATACATTCAGCATAGAAATAGAAAAACTTTAAAAAACCTTATTTATGTTACTATTTTTTGCGTTGCTTTCTAGAAAAAAAAACTGTTTTTGATAAATTAAAAACATAATTTTTAAACATGCGCAATAATCAAAGCATCCTATTAAAATTAATTAATTTCGATGTTTTGCATTTGCCTGTTACAAAGTGTTTATGACACTATTTACTTTTTCTTTTACGTCATTTTAAAATTTAATTTTTCCATCATGTTTTTCAAATGCTTAATTGTATTAATTTTAATTTCGAGGATAAAGGAAAAAGCACAAATGTACATTATATTATCTTTAAAACAAAATCTAAAATCTTGAAGGATCAAGATTAAAAATTGTGATCAAAACTAAGAAGTGATTCACATAGTATTACAATGGTCACTGCAGCGCCAACAAACTTTGAATTTCAGGTAATAGCTTTAGCATATTTTCTGCAATATAAGTTTTCAGAATTATTAGAGGGTAACTTTAAATATGCTAATTAGTTAGTATGAAGATGGCATTTTAGAGTAAGAAAAATAATTCCAAGGAACGACATGTTGTTGTATAGTGTGCCAAGGAAAAAAAAACAGATTACCTTGAATGACTTTTGATCTAATGAAAGGATCCTCACGTTCTTGGGCCCATTATTAATGGTTCAAAAGAGTGGCCTCAAACATGGCAATTAATTAGCGCAGATGATATTTAAAGTTAAGAAATCAGGCAAAAAAAAACGTCTTTCTCTGAAAAAACACACCTTTTTCTTCCACAGATTATGAATTATGACCCCCAAAATGTAAGGGATAGCTGCAATTGGAAAATATGTTCCAACTAGCTTGGTAGGGAGAACGGTAATAAGTCTGGTTTAATTATAATATAAATGGTCTTTTTAACATTAATTTTACTTCTTGCGTATTTCACCGAATCTCAAAAACGTTTATAAGAGTATAAAGAAATTGTCAAGCAATTATGGAATTCAATTAAACAAAAATATTTCCACTCACAAATAATTTCAAATAAATATTTATTATTTTCTTAAAAATTCAATTTAATAAAAGAGAGAAAATTTTGATTTTAAGGCAAACAAATTACGCACGAAAATATGTTTTTAATACAAAATTTGATCGAAATCGGTCGAATAGTTTCTGAGAAATCTAATTTCAGAAAGTACGTTTTGTGTTTAATTTCGTAAATAAAATATCGCCTGTATTAACTAATAAGCACACTTGGAGTCACCCTCTCATACCATTCAGATTGAGTCCTTGTACGTGAAGATCTGTTCAGAGGATTAAAAGTCCACTGTGAACTTCTATGTGCAGTTGCAAAATAATATTGTTAATACTTAAGTAGAAACTTGTAAAAAAAAGGTGTTTTAAAGGTGAAAAAATAAAATTTTAAAATTTTCTTTTATTTTTTGTTAACGTGTTTTATTTTCAGAATTTCCATCCAAGTTGATAATATATTAAAAATTATACGGTTTTTACTATTTTGACGTTAAATTTTGTTCTGTACTGTTTCAATAAACCAACATTAGGCATAAACAAACAGATGCCTTCGTGTGCTAATGTAGATACATGTGGGGGTGGGACAGGTGTGGACATGTCCACATTGGCTACAGTCAAATTTCAATGGAAGAAATTGGTTACAAAAATAAAAAAATTTTTGTTTATTATTTTCTAAATTAGAATGATTTTGTAGAATGACATATCTTTACAATTAGTTTTCTTCTCAATCTCTAGCAAAATATTTAGCAGAAAACATTTATATTTATCCACTTTACAGAGGCTTTAAGAACTTTTAAAGGAGTTGTCCTAACAAATTTGATAAGAGAATTTAATTCAAAATCGAATTAAAGAACGAAACTATGTTATCATTATATTTATTTTTGTCTTACATTAAATTAAAATAGAACCTTAGTAAACGGTCAAGTCTTCTCTTTTGTAAATTGCTTGCATTGCTCCAGTGAGAGAAATCACTCTAAGCAATGCATTTTATGTGCTGTACATTCGGACCATTTCCCTTTCAAGTTAATACGTCTGTAAAATTAATACAACATGGACTATGTTCTGTGATTTCGAAGAAATCAAATTGAATAATGATTTTCAAATGTACAGATTTGTTCTAAATGTCCTTCCTGTAAAAAAATAAGTTAAAAAAAAATGTTCCGTAAAGAAGTAAAATGTTCGATTACAAATTAGTATTTTAGTTATAATATGCCATCGTTTATTCTTCCATCTAGGCTCAAATTAAAATTAACTTTATTTTGTGACTTTTGATATATCTTTCTGAGTTTAAACGATGACTTAATAACTTATCAAGTCTGTCCTCACTTGCCTCATATCTTGTCCACAGTAACCCAGTATAGTGGGGTTAGGAGGACGAAAAAAAAACTTAAAAAAAAAAAATATTATGGAAAAACTAAAAACTTTTGTACTTACATGTATAAACCAATAAGCAGGTAAACATCCAAATTATTGCTAACAAAATACTTCCCGATTTGAAAGTTATATTTATAGTGGTTTTTGAAAAATTTGTAAAATATGTCTACATTAAATAACTCCTTCCCCCTACGCAGATAACTTTTAATTCAAAATAGATTTAGAAGTTTTTGAGATGTCGTAACAAGCCTTGGATCATAATACAATTACTACTTGTTCTTTCTCAATATATAATTATAATTTTACACATATTTTTTAAAAAAATATATTCTGTCAAAATTTCAGACTTAATGCTTAATTTTTTTTCCAGATACCTTCTTAATATAGTGTTAAATTTTGAAACAATGTTAGAAGCACTACCCTATATGTTATAATAATTAAAGCAAAACGTAAATCAGATAAATAGTTTCTTATAACAATTGCAAAGGATTTTGCTCACCAATATATTCGTTGCTGTACCGCCCCCAAAATTTTATTTCGGAAAATAGTTTTAATTCATGTTATTTTACAAATACAAATTTTCAGAAGTTCAGGAATATTTATTTTGGCTACTATTAAAAGTGAATGTTAGCAATGAGCACAATATACTGTATTTATTTAGAAAAATCATATTATGTATTGTGCAAAATGTAAAATCTGGTTAAAATTAAAAATAAAATTATATTACAAAATTTCTCTATTAGTCAGAGCAATTGTGTACCCAGATTGTTTTGAATTCAAAACATTTATGCGCTTAGAGGTTTTATGGATGTCGTAACAAACTATGGATCATAAAACTATAAGTGCTTGTTCTTTCACACAATATAATTATAATTTAATACGTATTTGAAAAGATATTAAACTAGCAAAATTTCAGATTTTGTTTATTCTCTTTTAAAGCAACTTTAATGTTAACAAGTTATAAAAGTGTGTTGACATCAAAATGCACTATTTGCTCCATATACTTATTTTATCTCTTTATCCTTGTGAAAGATGAATAATACTTATATATCCGTTCATAACTTCAAACTCAAGTCAATAAAACATATTTTACACAATTAGGAAAAAATGTTCGAAAACAGATAATAAAGTTTGAAAGGTAGAGTACCCCTAAGGCCTTAAATGACTGCCTTGTGTTGATGCTTTATCTTAAGCTTGTTATTTAGAACTTTGAAGTAATGTTCTTAGATGGCGTATAACATGATAGAGACTTATGATAAGTACATGCGCAGTAATCTCCGTGGAGCGTATGCAGGATGCTAAATATTCTGCTACGTGATTCTTCACAGTCGAAGAGATATTGAAGAACTTTTCCTTTTTATCATCTTTAATTTAATGATAATAAGTTTTAATAGATGCTCTAATTTTCTTAAGTGTGTATATCAAAGAGTAAACATCTTTAAGGCATCAAAAGTAAGGAAAATGTTGATAAATTATTTTATTGCCAGTTAATGATAAGAATATCGTTTTCTTAATGAAAATAAAATCTTCTTTAGAAATATATTTTCTTAAGATTGAATTAAAAGGAAAGAATAATTCGTCACCCATAAAAATGCTGCCACGATTAAGCACTCAGAATTTTCAAAATAAGTTTCTCGATTATTTGAAGCAACATGAAAGAAGTTTTCCTGTTTATCTCTTTCAAAACATTTCCTTAGAGCGAAGCTAATAGTAGCAGTAATTATCTTTATAGGCGTCAGAGATTACTAAAACTACAAGAAATTCGAAGGATTTGGGCCATCGATAAGTTTTATCGGCTAATGATTGGCGCTCTCTTCTTGATAATATTTAAATAATCTTAAGAAAGTCTGCCAGATAAATGAACGCAATTTAATGACGCCGCACAAAGATTTCCATCATTTTAAAAGAATATATCTTTATTTTTTTTTTCAATTTTCTACCTGACTGAATTTTATCAAGTTGTTTTAAATTGAATATTAAAGTAAATTAACAATCATTGAATATAATTCTTAAAAAAGAAACAGATAAAATGCAATAACTAAATTTAAGAATATATTATAATCAAGCTTAAATCATAGATTAAAAGATAACGACTGCAATATATAAATTTAGTTAATAGATTTTTAATACTAAAAATAAATAAAATAAAATAAAACACAAGAAATATAAATCTTGGTCTTCATTACAAGAACACTAAACTTAACTTTGGAGCTTAAATAAAAAATACATTTGCTCAGCATCACTTTTATTTTATTTTATTTTATTTTATTTTATTTTATTTTATTTTATTTTATTTTACTTTATTTTATTTGCATTCACTTGTTTTTTTTCGAGCAAGAAAGAGATCGAAAAAATTGTAGGCAAAACAGTTGAGAACTAATACACCTGAACTTTTTTACCAACTTTTAACCAGTAAACAATAAATTATTAATCAATTATTTTTAAAGTTATTTTGGAAACTGTAATGAATTTTGTGTTTGTTAATTAAAGAGGTAGTAGATTGAAGAATTCAGATTATTAAAAAAAAACTTTACAAAAGTTTTCTTATTCAGCTTGGGTAATAATTAAATTTCATTTAGTTGCTCAAAAAATTCTTGTTTTTTCTGTTAAAATCGATCGGGTTTTGAAAATAGAAAGTCATAATTTGTAGAATATAAGTTACGGATTGGTAAAATATAGTGCAGCTGAAAGTGATTTAGGTCAGTTAGTTCATTCTTATTTAGCAAAAATTCAGCAATTTTGCTTCAAAAATTAATTAATTTTAATTAATGCTAGCTATATAGATCCAACTCCAAACTCATAAACCATAATAAATATAAGAGTGTGCCTATGCATGATAGGAGAAAGGTTGTAGTGTGGACATCTCACAAATTATCAAAAAACCAAATTTAATATAATTTTTCACTCGTGAAGTATTTTTTAGCAATGCAATTTGGTTTGCACTTGAAGTTACCAAGTTTTTCCATTATATTTTTGTTCAAAACCAAAAGGATGTTTTTATCCAAACTAGCCCGACTACATGAGCTAGTGTGGGCAAGCTGGGGGGTTAGTGTTAAAAAACTTGACAGCTTATTAAGTAGCCATTTATTACAACTGAGCCAAAAAAATGAAAACCAAAATTAAATACTAATTTGTAATAGTTCATTTTACTATACTAAAAACGACATTTTGACCGCAAATGAGTACACTTGAAATTATTCAACTTGATCTCCTTAATAGCACTGAACCAGTTTTAAGTTAAATCAATTTTAATAACCACTGTATCAACTTGACGATGAAATGGTATGAATGGACACACAAGGAGTGCATGGCTTAGTAATATTGTTGGCGCAATGTAAACAATTTGCAAAACAGATGACGGGACCATTCACTGAGGTTCCGTAACGTAAGGCAAAATAAAAATATCTAGATTAAAAACTTTCATAATTTTTAATTTACCTATACTGATTTATATTCTTTTAACAAACATATTAAAACATGTTCTTTAGAATTTCTTAGAACTACTAATAAGTGAATTAATATGAAGGTTCTGCTAAATGTTTTGCTTGAGATTGAAAAGAACATTTTCAAAGTTATATCAATCTACAGATTCATTCAAATTTAGAAAATAATTGATATCTAATTTTTTATTTTTGCAAACAATTTACATTCCTTCTACTAAAAGTTGAATGGGCCAATGTTTGCATATCTACATCAGCTCCACCTCCATCTGTCTACACTAGCCTCACGAAGACATTTGTTAGTTTATGCCTGATGCTGGCTAATTGAAATTACATAGAGCAAAATTTAATATGAAAATAGGTAAAAAAAACCACAGAATCCATAGCATATTACAATCTTTGGTTGAAATTTTGAAAATAAAATAAGTTGAAAGTGTAAAGAAAAATTTTAAAAGTTATTTTTTTCACCTTAAAAGTCTTCTTTTTCAAATTTCTATTAAAATATTCACAGTATGACTATGCAACTGCAGATGAAAGAGTAAATCAATGCTACCAATTTACAATATCTCACGGAGGAAATTATTCTACCAATAAATAAAAAAAGTTATTAAAGGTGTCCATATTAGCCCCCTCTCCACTATAATGTTAGAAAATGCTTAAATTTCAAATCAAAGGCTCTGCTCAAGATAAATCTCAAGTTTCTGATAATTCCTTCTTTTGGTGTGTAGGAAATAGTGCAATCTAAATGTCAGTGTTTTTAACAACAAAGTATAAAATAAATAAATGTAAAGTATTGCGTAATTTTTAAAGGGTAAACGTCGTAATAACGAAGGGTAACAACGTAAGGGTAACAACGAAGGATATAGAAATATGGAATCAAGCAAACTAAAGAAAAAAAAGAAAAGCCAAAGGAATGAAAACAAAGCTTTTACTATTTGATACCTTTTACTTTAGTTAATATCTTCTTGATACTGAAAATTATTAGAAAAAGGAGTAAAAATTATTAAAAAAGTTTTACGTTTACTATGTAATTAAATAAGAATTAATGAATCATGGTGTATTATATTATTATTTACGGCAAGGTCTTACAACAGAAAAATATAAAAAAAATTTTTATTCATTCCTTAAAATAAACTGAAAAGGAATGGTGGCAAATTTACTACTGTTCTAGGTTGGTGGCAGTACTTACTTGTTTATGATCCTTTTATCGATATTTTTTCATTATGAATGGTCTAAAAGTAGTTCAAACTTAACCATGTGTTTTTCCCACCTCTTTGAAAAGCAGTTAGATCCTGTTCTTGAAAGTGAAACATACTCAATAAAGACAAACGTACCAAGAAAATTTTCAGAAAATTCATATGATTCTTAAAGATAAGGGTTTTCACCTTAAATCCTCCTTTATTTCATAAATTAGAAAGTATCTAGACAAGCCTGCTTAAATTTGATCAGAATCTGAAGATTCTCAATGCTTTGAAAGATAATACAAAAAGTATCAGCCTAATTTTGTGACCTGGGTAAACCAGGGTATGACCGGGTTTTCTCCAGAAAGTTCAAATTGTCTAAAAAGATAAGTAACAAAAAATATTGAAAAAAAAACATTTTTCAATATTTTGGAATAAAATATTATGGAAAAAGCGCTGTTTATACTTAATGCTTATTTGGTTTTGAAATAACGTAAGTAAGTAAAATTGTTTTCGAACGAAACAGTTTTTTTAAACGAGCGGAAACCAAAAAAATTATCAGAAAAGTTTCACGTAACAAGTTTTAAACCAAACATCTCAAGTTCAGTACAATTTGGTTTTTCTTTTTTTGCATCCTCACTGCAAAAGATGGATTGTTTTACAATCAAATGGGATGGATAAAAAAGTCGACCCACATGTTTAACTTAAATTCAAAGTCCCTTATTTAATTCATTGCGTGGCAATATAAAATCAAAGTTGGAGAAATAATATTTTACTCAGTTTTAAAACCCTTTTAGAATAAAAAAGACGTTGACTTAATTATAAATACAAATGATCATTTTATAATTTTTTTTTATTAAAACTTAAATAAGTCTTTCAAAAATTTCATAAATATTCTTTGTAGTCAATGTATTTAACGAATATAATGCCATTTTGGGCTAATTATACAGATCAATTTACTCTAAAAGGGGAACAAAAGTGGTGGAAATATCTCTGGAATAATAAGGCTTCGTGGAATTGGATTTTGGCAGAAGTATATTAAAATGTGTTATCAATTCATAACTCGCAATCGAAATAATAGAATTAAGTTTGAAATATCAAATAGAAATTGAAAAGCTCTAAACCGAAATTGTTTATAGAATATTCTACTGTAGTGAGAAAGTTTAATAGAGAGACTTACTAATATCGGAAGGTTTATTTTGTTGTTAAGATAAATTAACGAATATTTAAAGTATGTGAATGCAATTAAGGATATTATCACACTTTGATAATTGTTTTAATTAAGTAATTTCTTCTCATCATAGTTTCATAAGCTTAGAAAACTTTCTTTTAGAAATAAAACTGATATTTTAAGGGATAAAGTGTTTTTAAGCTATATCTAATACGAAATACATATTGGATGCTTGCAGTTTTTTTTGTTTTGTTTTGCTTTGTTTTGTTTTTCCCATCGAACATCCTTCATTTTTCGAATGTTACGTAAGTTTTCTAAATCTTAGATTATATACCGAAAAATTGGACTAAAATATAAAAATATTTGAGTTCTCTTATAAAGCTTAAAATTTTTTTAATTATATCCATGGAAATATATTGCTAATGAAATAAGAAAAAAAACAATTGTGAAGTTTTATGCTTTGAATGAATAACTAGGTTATTAAATTGCAATTTTATACATTTTAGGATAGAAACTAAATTTTTAATAAATATATTTAAATTTTTAATGCCCTGCATTTCATATATCAATACTTTCTTTTTGCAGGCAATTTGTATAAATTAATAAACGCATTTCAAAAAAGCTTCAAATTCTTTGTAGCTCTACTGTTATAATATTATAATAAAAACAAATACTTTCTTAAAATCTCTTTCTTCCCAATTTAAAAATGAGAGTACATTTTGTTTGTTAACATTATTAACATTGTATTGTTTTTACATTACCAAAAGTCAACTTACGTTATTACAATCCTGATTAAATTTACTCACCTTGATAATACGTATTTTTTATAAACTTTTTCGTAAACGTTGACATTGAATTTGAAATATATTTTCTTTCCAAACATACTCTACATGACGTGTTTCTTTAAAGCAAAAAAGAAAAATAATGTGCAAAAAAATATTTTCATCTGAGTAAAAAAATATTTTCATTGGTAAAAAAAAAACATTCTGGTCAATAAAACCAAAATATATGGTATTTAAAAATTACCAGTCATTTGGTAATTTTTCGTTCATATGGCTTACC
This sequence comes from Parasteatoda tepidariorum, assembly GCF_043381705.1. Classification (NCBI taxonomy): domain Eukaryota; kingdom Metazoa; phylum Arthropoda; class Arachnida; order Araneae; family Theridiidae; genus Parasteatoda; species Parasteatoda tepidariorum. The sequence goes on along the minus strand of NC_092214.1, from coordinate 30,493,269 downwards.
GAAAATTTTGGTTTTCTGAATTATAATTCCTATTACCACACATTTAATAAAAAATTCAAAACAGGAAAGTAATTTTAATCGAATACAATACAACATGGTTTACATGGTTAACTATATGGTTTTTATGCCATGCTCTGATGAAATTACCGAACTTTATAATATTTCCTATCATATATTATAAAACCATATTTTATTGTTAATTTTTTCAAAATCATTACCAAAGAGCTCCAGTGAAAATGCCGGAGATTTTTGGTTTTTCCATAGAGGCAGAAACACGGCAAATTTTTACCATATTCTGCTACTTTCGAACCTGCTTTTTTCTAAGCGCAGTATCTTACTTACGCTATGATAAAAAAGTTTCAAAATTATGAAAACCAGTTTATTTGTAAACTTAAAGTGAAGTCACAAAAGTATCAGAATATAAACGCACAAAGTTCATGGAAATATCAGAATATAAGGAGATTTTCGGTGTTTTTTGTATTGCAAAATTTTCTAACAGTTATTTAGAAAAATATCAAACAATTGCTTCATACAGTTTCAAAAGCATAGGCAAAAAAAACCTTCCATAAATTATTATAGTAATACACAATAATATTTATTTTAACTTCAAATGTTTCAGAATTTATTTTTTTGAATGTTTTAAAATGCAATGTTTATCGACAATTGTTTAATAATAAAATAATTTTTAATATGTTCAAAGATATTCTAAAATGAAACAATTTAGCATAATATTTTGTTTGGAAAATCAAGATATGTAGTTTGCTTCATATTACATAAATAATTCATTACTTATAGGCAAAATAATTAGATAAAAAAATTAGCATAAAATTAAAAAATAAAAAATAAATGCTTAATGTTACTCAAACCTGATGTGAAAAATAAAAATATAATGTAAACGTTGAATCGTAACTATCTAAGAAAAAAGTATATATGGTTTATATACCAGCATACAAAACTTCAAAATTTTTGAATCCGTAGAATTTTCTATGAAAGTACCAAAATATGTTATTAAATACAGATATGAATTTCATTTCAAAATATTCATAAAAAATAGATTCTACGCATTGAAAATGAATTTGTCATTTATTGAATGTCTCGAAGATGTACTTTTTTATGAATTCTGTATTAAAATATTCCAATGTACTTACAAATAAAAGAATATATATTTTTATGATAAAAAAATCACTTCAAGAACGTCTTGCTTCCTTTTACCAATCTAACTGGAATGTTTGGTAGCTATTACTGAAACAACTCAATGTAAATAGATAGAAAACGTTAAAATTACGAGCTGAGTGGACCTTGTTTAACTTTTGATTTTTTTTCTTTTAGTCATCTCAGAATTGGGGGATGGTAATATCGAAAAGCTGGTCATAACATCTTGGTCATAATCTTATACTACCCTTGTGTTGTATAAGATTTACACTGTAAAAACTGTTACATTTACGGAACAAACTGTCTGCTGGTGTGCCAGTAGAAAATCACTTGTTTCGCAGAACAATACTGTTATTTAAAAACAGGCGCTTGTTTTTAAAGCAGATAGCACTGTTATTTTAGCAGATAAACTCAGCTACTTTAACAAACACTGTTATTTTAACAAACTCTGTTTTTTTATTAAATAATTCTATGAAATATCTATATAGGCAGCTTGATCTGTGCGAGCTGAAAACAGTACTCGCACACCCAGTCGACGCTGGGATTTGAACCTGAGTCTCCTCAATAGATGGCGAGCAATCTGTCCTCTGAGCGACCGTAGCTCTAGCTATTTAGTATAATGAAAATTCTTTAACTGTTTTTATCTTAAAAGTCTTACTTATTGAAATAATATTTAAATATAAAAACATTTTAAACCGTAGTAGCCCACCCATATAAAAATATCAACTCAACTTTACAAACGATTATATCTAAACAAGTATAAGAATCAGGTGGATTATTAATTTGACAAAAAATTGAGTTTAAGTTTTATTTATAGGGTGTTCGTAATCATAAAATAATTGCTGAAATATATGAGCAAATATAGAAAATAATCGTAAAATGATTTGTAAAAAGGTAAAGTTATCATACAGTAATAAAACTGCATGGCAAAAACTAGAATTTGAACTGATTCATTTTATTCAATAGCTTTATTTCATTTGTGATTAGGATAAAAAAAACAGAGAAAAATTCTTTTGTCAATAAAACAATCTTAATCCTTCAAATATATGGAGAAATTTTGTAAAAATAATGGGAATTTCTTACAGTACGAGAATGAGGAATAAAATCAGGAAAAAAAATCTGTAATTTTTATTATTTTTTTTCCATGAAAAATATGTTTTTCTTCTATTTCATTTACTGTTATTTTTTATCAGTGTTGAGAATTTTACAGTTCTTTTAGAGTTTTTACACTTCCCTTTATATTTGAGTTTTACAGCGTTATCAAGTTTGACTTACAAAATATTCTATTCGCTATTATTTATTGTTATTAATGCCTGCCGAATATTATTTTCAAGAAATACAAATCTAAGTCTAAATTTTATTTTGACTGAAAAAAAAAGGTTAAAAAATTCTGGTATTTCAAAGACACATTTAATGATTCCTGAAACTTATAGTATGAACGTTGTTTAAATGTTTTTTTCTTTTAACCAAATATTAAAATTTAGAATTGGACAAAACTTTCTTGGCGTGTTAAATAAATACCCATATTCATAAAATTACATTGCGTAAAATGTATTTTTTGAAGTAAATATATTTATTTGAAACGAAAACAATTTTATACAAAAGCTGTTGTTCTTTTTATCAATCAAGTAAGTTTCATAAATTAATTATTTTTTATAATTCTTTTCTTGAAAGAAATATAGATTTGAAAAACACATTCTGTATTGTTGTATCAATTTGTAAATATAAAAAATACTAACAAAAAGATATTTTTTAAATAATCATGAAAATTTTTTTAATCTTCATTACAGTGAATGTCCTTAACCATATACTTTATTTATTCAAAAAATTTAATAAATTAAAATAAAGATTATACAACTGATTTCAAAAAATAAATAGAAAATTAATATTTTAGTATACCCGATACTTAAAATGACGATTTTATGGCTTGTTTCCTTTTATTATCGCTTGTATATACCTATAATTTTTAATTGAATATTTGAAAAAAAAATATTTTTCAATTTCAATACCTAGTTTCCCTCTCCATGCAAAAATTTCCAGTTCCTGTTCATTCTCGAGCATAAAAATTTCGTAAAATGCATAGATATTTTTTTATTTATTTTTATTCATAACATTTTACATATTCATTGGTTAAACTGATACATGACAGAAGTAAAATAGTTCTCGAAAATTTAAGCGTCATGTGTATGCATTTTAATTGAAATGAAAATAAATAATTTCCGCTTATGATCAATTATTTTCATCCACTGCCGGGTCGCTCTTGCCGACAATTACTTCAAACTTATTTCTAGCTCTAGCTATTATCGTAAGCCACGCATTAATTATCACAGCTAATGACTTTATATGGTCAGTAAGCCAGTCAATAAAGCACAGCATACTGCCTTACGGTAGCCTAATGTATTATGTCCCAGACTCTACACTTTAAACATTAACTTCAAAATCATTATTTTGCACCTGTTCGAGAACCTCCCTATAAAATGCATACTTAAAGTTGGGAAATGTTAGTGCTGAGTACTTGCGAAATTAGATATTGCTTGCTTCTCATGAAATTGAGAAAAAAAGACTTTATTAGTGAAAAATATTTTAAGCTTTTAATTTGAATTCATGCGATGTCTTAGTAATTAATGTTTCAGCAAACTTTAACTCATTTTTAAAAATTTTGTAGAGCTGAAAAAAAGCATTATTTAGACTTTTAAATTTCTGTGCAGAAAATAATCGAAATCTGTGATTTTTTTCTGAGATGATACCTATCTTATAAAACATTTTACTTTTTATGCATGTAAAAAAAATTATTCACAATCAAAAAAATTTTATAAAAATATTTTTTTATAAAAAATACAAGCTGTATCAGAATATTTTAACTTATAATGAAATTAATCAAGATATGTGATCTTAATTAAATATTTTAATCATGTAAGTTAAAAAAATGATTTACATCAAAGAATTTTATTATAAGTATTAGAAAGTAGAAAATAATTTTTATTATAAAAGAAAAAGGCAAAAAGTACCTGCCTCATTTTTGATTTATCTTCGTCCATATATAGTCTTTCAGTAGATTGAGTGCATCTTAAATCTAAATGTTCATTAATAAAAAAATAATAATAATAGCTTATTTTCAATTCTCCATTTATTCACCCATTCTCATTTTAAACGAAAATCAATGTGGATTATTTTGTACAATAAAGTTTTTGATGCAAATGAAGTAATTGAGAATGCATTTAGCATCACAAGTAAAACAAAACACACACAGACTCATTTTATTAATGAAAACCGACATTTTGATATGCGTTATCTGATTATTGAAGAACTTTGTAAAGCGAATGTATAAAGCGGTATACTAAAAATTCTGAAATTTTGAGAATAAAAACATGCTATGCTTAAATTATGCTCCCATTGAGTTAACGAAAATAATACTATGAGAGAAAAGTTCAAAATAGGAGTCATTATTTTTAAACTTAAGAAAGGAATTTTATAAATTTCATGTTGTTCAGTATTTAATATGCATGTGGCAGGTGTACATGCGCATAATATACATGTGACCAGTGTACATGTACATAATATACATATGATTGATGTATATTTACATAATGTTCATGTGATATACTTGAGCACAATCAATTGAATAGTTTCTGCGTAACCAAATCTTAAAAGACTTGTATTTAAAATTTGATTTCACAAGAACTATTCTTTTAGATTTTATATTTTGACAAATAATACTACATTCTTTAAAACTATTTGCAAATATGTGTACCTTACTTTTCATATTTTTTTGCTGTCGTTAAATAAAATAATAAAAATAATAAATAATTATAATTTTTTTTTGCATTGAATTATCTTTGGATAAAGACATTTTATACTTGTGTGTAAAACTTTTTTGATTCACCTAAAAGGTTCCAAAGATATGATGAAATAAACAAAAAGCAAAATTAATACAAGGAATCCAAACTAAAATATTGGGACCAAATTTTGGAGATTGCAGCTTTCCCCAAATTTACAGGAATTAGAGATCCAAATTAGTCGTATAAAAAGATATGCTTTCTCAGAAATGGTATGTTTTTGTGTCTGATTTCGTAACTAAATATATTACCTACACTGATTATATAGGGTATTTAGGCCTTTTAAGAATTAAGATTGACTTTCAGTACACGAAAATCAGATCATTAGATCAAAAGTCATTTAGGTTATTTAACGAGTTCGGATTCATTTATTAATGTATTAGCAATTTTAAATCTTTAAGATCTTAATGTCATTTTTCTAACTCAGTTTTTTGCTTAATGTAGATTGGAAAATATCTCTTTTAAATGATATATTATATCCCATTGAAAAATATTCTAATTAATATAATATTGTTGTGAAAAGTAATTGAAATAAATTCTATTTAAAAGCATAGTGTCTAAAGTGCGAACAAATTTTTATTTAAAAGAATTAAGCAAAATGTGAAGCTTTTAAAAATTATTTTTCGTTTTTTTAAAATTGCGAACAATATGTTATTAATGAGATAGTTATAATACGCATTTCTTCTTAAATTAATGAATTTCTTAATACATGATTTTTATATTAATAATACTGCAAAAAATAAGTATGTAATTTTACATAATTGATACCTCATTTCTATTAATTTTGAAAACTAATTAAGGCTTAATAAATAATGTGAAGCAAAATATTTATTTTAAATATGATTTGCTATGTACCGTTAACTTGTATTTAATATACTTTATTTTTCCAAAAATAATAAAAATTAAAAAAATGATTACAGGTTCTCTCACATTATCACAAAAAAAAATATATTCTTAAAAAACTTGGGATTTCAGACATCGATTTTATTCACTGAAGTTAATTTGTTTCTGCATTAAAATGTCAGTTACTCGAATCATATAATTGAACGGATACCATGCAAGGAATGATTCGCAAAGGAATGATTTGTGTCAATAATTTTTAAAGTGCTAGTTCTGTTACAGATTGGCAGTTTACTACATCAAGAAAAAAATATGTTCAAAACTGTCAGAATATGGTAAAATTTACCGTGTTTCTGGCTCTAGAAAAACACCTAAAGCACAATAATTTTTATCAAGTCACTTTGGCTGTGACTTTTGGTAAAAATTAAGATAAAGTATAGTTTATTTACATGCTGTTTGGTAGTAAGTGTGTTTCAATTTGATAATTTTATCATAATACTTTAGAGCGTATGGTATAAAAACCATTTATTCATTTAAATTTATTTCCAAGCTTTGTATTTTTACTAAAACCGTGGTAATAAGGACCAATTTGAAAACCAGAATTTCTGGTAAACTGTTACCATACAAATTGAAACTTTACCAAATGAATGATTTAGATACCGTATATTTTAGTTTTATTACCAGATTTATGAATGTTTTTACTACACAAGTAAGGTAATTTGTTTCTTCGTGTAATGCGAAGCATGGCACTTTTGGCTTGTAGCATCAAGATATTTGGTTTAAAGACTAAGTGGGCAAAAAATACATAGAATTCTACAACAGGCTGTTAGTTAAGGTAGAAAATTATTTATGAGATGTTCAAAAAAAATCTACCGAATATTATTTTTTGATCACTGAATTCCTAAATCATTTATAAAAAAAAAATCTGAGGAAACCTTTGACATTCAGACTATAGAAAAAGCATAATTGTATTTAATTTAGATTCCTTTACCAAATTAAACCTTTCTAAGGTTTCGTCAAAAAGGGAATCAAACCAAGGAACTAGTTGAAAAAAGTAACAAGGGATATTGATGGAACGATAATGGTATAATTTTAACGCCGTAATTTGAACCTGAATTTTTTTCTTCGTGTAAATCAGGCTACTGTAGGTTTGTTTAAACAAGATGTTCAGTTAACAGGTTAAGTAGGCATAAGAAGAATAGAATTTTAAAATAAAAGGTTATATCAGACAGAAAATCATTTATGAGATGTCGAAAAGATTATAGTTTAGATCTTCTAATTCCTAAATTATCTTTGAAAAAAAAATCTTAGGAAAAATTTTATATTCAGACTGCACAAAGAGCATAATTATATTTCATTTTGATTCCTTTACTTCTGCAAGATCAAAATAGTAAGCAAATTGAAGAATTAGTTGGAAAATATAAAAGGGCTATTGCTGGAATGATAATGAGTTAATTGTTTGATATAAGTTTTTAAAGGAGTTTAATACAATATGTTGTTAGAAAAGGTAACATGATTCAGTGTATATCAAGGCATAATGTATCAAGGATTGAGGCTCAAAATTAATCACAATGAGACTCTTATTTAAATAAAATAAGCTTGTCCACCTGTTTTTATTTTTTAAATAATTTTATTTAAACAACTAATTTCTGTTTTTGATTTTTATAATATTTTCCAAAATCAATGAAAGAGTAGATGTTATTGTACTTACAGTAAACTTAAGCAAACGAAATCTCTATTATTTTGCAATTTTATGATGGCATTGAATTCTGAACATTGTTTTTTCTCTCTTTGACATGTGTAGCATTTTTATAAATAACCGATGTTCTAAAAATAGAACATAGTTAATCGCTACATTAAAAGCCTCCTCACTTAGTTTTACAATTTCATAGTATGTAGGCTTATTAAAGAAGTCTAAATACCACAATTCCAACTCATTTTTGTCTTCAGCTTAACTTTAAAATGGTTATCCGATTATTGGTTGTCTTTTAAATCAATGGTGATAATTATTCAGAAATTTTTCTTGAAACAATTTATATGCAAGTATATTTATTTGATTTATCGAAGAAAAAAAAATACACTATCTAGTCCCTTTAATGGAATTAAATTAACTGGAATATTTTTAAACTAGCTACAAGTATTTGTGAAGGATTGATTAAAAATAATGGTAATCATTTCAAAGACGCATAAATTATTATTTTTAGAAGTTATATTAGTATTATTAATAGTAGTATTTGAGAATTATTCTATTTGAATATATTGTTATTTCCAGAATATTTCAAATATTACAGAAAATTACTCATTGTGCTTGCTTTTCTATCAAGCGAATCAATTAGGCAAGTCAGTACAATGTATTTAAGAATTCAGCAACTTTATTTTCATGTTTAACTATAAGTTTTCATGAAAGTATGCGATGAATGAATTGAAAAAGTAAGTTTAATATTTTTCCAACTAAAAATGTTTCTAAAGCAGCAAAAACCTTGCATTTGTACATAAATTACATATGAATAAATTTATAATTATATATATAATTAATTTCTTTCAAAGGTTAGGCAAAATGCACTTTTTTGTATCATCAACTCAATGACAAACATTGAAGTTCTAATAGCGTAATGTTCTATTTCTATGCAAATTTTCAATCAACTGTGCTGGTTCAAGGGATAAAGCGCTTGCTTTAAAACTAAGTTGACCCTGGTTTGAATTGAAGCGATGGCTGATAGATATGAATTCTGCACCCGGCTCGCACCGACCACAGTTCTGGCGCAAAATAACCTCAGTGGTAGATGGATACTGGGTTAGAGTCGCCTTGTCGTCAATCTATTCGTGTTCACGGTTTTCCACTACATGTAAAGTAAATGCGAGTTACTTCCGTCAAAAAGTCATTCACCAAGATAAATTTCTACTAATACTTGATGCAGGAGTCCCTTGTCTACTGAATTGGGTTCAGAATTACAAGGCTACGGAGTTGAACATTGATAGTCGTAAATTTAAAATTAGGTCGGCTCTTCAACGAAGGTTATAAAAAAATCAACTGGACTGGTACAAAAAATATGATTAAAATAAAAGGGAAAGTATGAATATCATTAAGATTTATGTTAGTCTAAAAAGTGAAAAAATCTGTCGCTTTCTTACTTCCTACGGAGAAACTAGTTCAAAGGGTATTTTTTTCTATGTATTTTTTTTAAATAGCAAAATAATGTGTAATACTGTATAATAACAAAATAATAATAATGATATTTTTAAATATAAAGACTCACATAAGTCTAGGGTTCATTCTATATGAATTATAAACCAATTCTATTTCTGGATTCTAAAAATTATATCAAAAATAAGTAACTACTACATCCATTTAACAATATTTGTTCAAGTATAAGATTCATATAAGGTTTCAAAGATGCATTCTGAATTTACACAATTTTCTTTTTTAAATCCAAGATACATAACACCATTCCTAGAAAATGCAGTTCATTTAAAATAAACAAAGAATATTTGTAATATTTTATATGCATTTCGAATTTTCAAGCTAGAAGTCATCTTTTTAAAAAAAAATAAGAATAAATTGACGAATCAAAATGAATTTTTAATGAATAAATTAAAACTACAAGATCAATTTTAAAATTATCAGAATTTCATACTACAATATTTATTTTCTAGTATTTGTACTCCTTGTGATATTTGCCTAAAAATATTCTTTAACCATTGCATTGAATGCTGCTGCCTAAATAAATATCAATGTGATAGTTCTTGTAAGATCTAAAAAAGTTGATTACTAATTTCTTCCCCTCTTACTCTAAACCAATAAGAACAAACCTGATCTTGCGTGTTTATTTAATATTCTTACAGCTCGAAAAGCATTAACAATGTTGTTTAAAAATACAAATTGAAAGCATGCAATATTTTCAAGCCAATGATAAACTATTCCTTAGAAACAGCATTTATATATACAGAATATTTCCAAAAGTGCATACGTGTATTGAAAACTGAACTAATAATTATTTTATTTAAATATTGAAAAATCTTATTGAAATATGTAATTGATCCGTAGATTAAAATATTTAACATTAATTTTAATAAATCTTTTTTTTTTTTGCTAGGCCAATGTAGTTTTCGATTGAGTTGATGTATTTACTTTTATTTATTTACTTATCTTAAACATCTATCTAAATTTAAAAAGTGAATTTTATTAACTTTTTTTTCCTTTTGGTTGTGCACGACGTTTAAAACACCAAAGTAAATATTAAATATTTTTAATTTAAACACTTGTAAGTTTTTAATTAAAACCAGATATTTCTGTACTAAGCATTTCGTTAAAAAACAAAAATAAATCAATTTTCTGTATAAACGAATTCTACGGTGTACTGCAAAATTTATTGTTGCAGTTTTTAATGCGTTGCAATATCTATGCTTGCTTATAATAAAGAATAAATGAACTTCTTCAGTTTAAAGCTAAGAATGTTATATTAAATATGCTTTTTCACAATGTCCGTAGTAATTTAAATCTATAATTCCCTATTAACGTGAATCAAGTGCCTGCGATGTGCTATTGATATATTTTAATCATTTTATATACTTACTTCAATAATCAATTTTTAAGTAAGGGATTTAATATTCCTTTCAAACTGCTATAAAGAAACATTAAAATTTTTTTTTAGGGAAATTCAATAGTAAGTTTATTGTAAATTGCTTAATTTCAAATTTCAATGAAAAATCTAAGTTAGCAATATGATTATATGTCAATGCTACTGCTTCAAACAGTTGTAACAATAGAATACATAATAACTGAAGAGAGGCAATAATTTCATTTAAGAAAATTTTTTTACAAATATTTTTATCCATGTATATCACATAAAAACTTGAAGTATGGGCAATTTCTTGCTAATAAATAAGTATGTATATTAAAATCAATGTACATTTTATGTACAATTATGTATTTAATGTACATTTTTAATTTGTTTCATTAATTTAACCAAACAATATATTAAAACGAGATTTTTATGGTTTTATTACGCTCTAATTTTATTTTAGTAAAATTCAGGCTTGACTCTTTGCTTAACAATGCTTGTCTATCAAATTTCGATCAAAACAAGAAAGTTTAAAAGACACCGCTCTAACTAAACATGTATGTTGACATCCATTTTAAAGTTAAAGAGAAACTTTCCCATCTAAGATTGAATTTTACCTTAATTAAAGCAAATATTTCTACTTAAGTACTTATCATTAATTTGGCTTATAAACATTACGAATCTGTATATTTACATTTTGCTAAATATATCTTTAAAAGGATAATAATTAATGAATTTAATGTACATTAATCCGTCTATTTTAACTTTCTGTAAAATGTTGTATGATAGAAAATTTAATCTTTTTGTCCAAATTGAAATGCCCAATGAAGATCACAGAAAAGTTAATTAGCAACATACAAATAATTCTATAATTTCATGGTATCCTCAATATCACTAATGTGTTTTGTTCCTTTCATCTTTCAATAATGTTGTATTTTATAACGTTATAAACAAACGTTTAGGCGAGACTATAGCTGACTAATTGAAGACACTGATTTTTGGCACTACTATGAATAAAAGGGACGCATGAATATAAAGGACTTATTCTTCTTCGTTTGTTCTTAATAATAGAAATGCACATAAGCTTAATGTAAAGGAACATAAGCTTAATGTAATGTAGAGGCATGCGTAAGAACAAATGGCTTGCAGATTCACAATCAAGCAACAAGTTTTCAAAATTTTGATCGCAATAAAGCTTAAAAGAATTTGTTGATGCATTTTAATGGTGACCATGCTTTTACAGATTACTACCTATTAATTACAAGCAAATTGCACTTCCGTAAATGGATTCATAAATAGAGCATCTATTATTACTATTTTTAAGAACTTTTAGAAATTTCTAAATATTTTATTGGGAATTTTTTTTTATTGGGAAATATTTTATTGGGAAATTGGGGAATTTAAGTTTTACTAAGCTTACTAAGTTTTTAACAGACTAAGTACACCATACAAAATTTTAAACAATTTCTTGTTTATTTTTCCTACTAAGTTTTCTTTTTAGAATTTAAACCTTAGTTAAATATATCCCAGTTAAAAATGACTTAAAATATATTTCTTTAAAGTAATTTTTAAGCTATATCAGTTGTAAAATTGCTGAAACCCTTTACTTTTTATGAAAAGAAAGGTTAGGAACTTTAAAAATTTGCTCATATATATAAATATAATATAATAATGATATATATAAAATATAAAAATATAAAATATAAAATATAATATATATAAATATATGAATAAAGCAACGCCCCAATTTTGAATGTTTTACTAAAATATTTACAACTATAACAAGTATTTGGTTATTTAATTATGCAAGTTTTTCCTTTTTTAAAAGAATTTAAATTTTCATGTATGACCTTTGGAAATTTTTAATGGCATATAATGTGTTAATTACTGTGATGCGAATTCATGAAGGCTCTTTGAGACTAGACATTAAAATATGTATTGGTTCGTAGAGATTTCTATTGCTTGATAGTTAGTTTCGTTCTCAAATTTTTAATTTTGGTTTAACATATCCAAGAAATGAATTACTAAGAAAATCAATTCTTTGTTTTTCCTTCCTATGGTTAAATTGAAATTTTAGATTATTTTATGATTCCTGGAGAAATTGGAGCAAAAGTGTTTTACTGTTAATACTCACTAACTTTTGTGGTGAACTACACAAGAAAAAAATGGCTCCTGTTATTTTCTTACGTTAGTGTGCAGCATAGGTTAATTACTATGATAAAATAGTTGACGAAATGAGCACCTTGAGACATTTTTAAATTAGTTTTGAAAACATTATACGATTTATTTTTTTTTTTTTTAACTATGCTATATAATATAGAAATTACTGTTTTAGATAAAAGTTATTTTACTACTATATCTACCAGGACACTATGTACTTCAAGTATGATCGTTTCACTAAATAATTTTTATCCACCAACATATCATTTTCCTCAATAGTATTCTGTAAACAGTCTTCTTTATTCTCTTAATAGTAATCTTAAGTATTTGACATTTTATGAAAATAAAATAACGAATGCTAAAACTGTTTCTACCGTGTGAAAAAAATGGTCACCTTGGGACTTTTTTAAATTAGTTTTGAAAAATTTTCCCAATTTAATTCTTTTTTTAAATGTGTTGTATAATGCTGAAATTATTGTGTATATGCTATTATAATAATATATCTTCCTGGGAACTGCTTACTCCAAATAAGATCGCTTCCTTAAGTAATTTTTATTCATAGGTTTACTTAAATAATAATAATTTTTACTTTAAACACTCATTTTGCCTAAATATTTGACATTTTATGAGAAGAAAGAAGCGTATGAAATGTTCTTTTCTGGAATATATATTTTTTAATTTAGCAAGCACTTGGAATAGTTATGAATGTTAATTATTTTATAACTAAAATGTTTAGGCCAATATCTAGAATTTGGTAGTCAATCCTATCGCTTATTGCTATGTGATTGTTACTTTTTTCCTTAAACAAACATATTATAAAACAGCGATTATTTTCAAGAAATTTTTGAAATTTCTAAATATTTTATTTTGAATTTTTTTTCCATCCTGTTTCTCTAAATGTAAGCATCAAAATATATATAGAGTCACAAAAATACTCTTTATTTTATTTACTTAGTTTATTCTCTTACTAAGTTTCTAAGAAATTAAGTTTACCATACAAAGTTTTTAACAAACACTTGTTTAATTTCTTACCGAGTTTCCTTTTATAATTTAAATTTTGGTTAAAATATTCCAGTAAAGAAAAAGAATTGTTTAAAATATATTTCTTTTGCATGGTTTCATTATATTTTTGTCATTTCATACTTATCGGAGGATTGTATGCAGGAATGTTTTAATTCTTAGAAATTCGCTAAATTTTATTATCGAAAACAAAATATGTCTCTATTTTTTCTGCTCTTAGAGGTTGTTGTTTTTTAAAGAAAAAACTCAAACACTTTGAGATATATATATATATTTTTTTAAAAAATATGATTTTATGAGTTTAAAAGAAACATCATTATTTTTTATAATATTTTGGTCAAAAATATGTTTTTCTTAGAAAAAATAGGATCAAATAATGTTTATTCGTCTGTAAACAGTGCAATTTATATATACTTAAGCGATTAAGTGTAAGTAATTATTCTACAAGCAAAATTCAATGGTTCGTCTGCTGAAAAGATTAGGGCTGTTATGTTTCGGTACACATTGATAATCTTATCTGCTGAAAACATAGAAAATAATTTGACAATCAGCTATCAAAATGCTTGGTTTAGTTCAAAATTTTAAATTAAAAAGAAAGTCAGAGTAAGAAGCACACAAATTTGAATTTTCTAAAAAGTCCATGTTTAGAATTAGAGGACATTTTAGACTTAACCTTTCAGATAAGAAAAAAAGGAAGTTCTTCACATTACTTATGTAAAGTATAACAGAACTTGCCTTTGAGCAATATTTGTACTATTACTGTGGTTTTGGGCTGTGTGTGTGAAATTGTTACATTTCTTTAAATACCTTTAAGTTTTCGAGGACTTTAGTGAGAAAATGTTATCGCAGAAGATATTTGAATTGAATTCCTGAACTGTTAAAGTACTGTGTTTGAACAGGCGAAGATGCACGGGGAAATTTATATAATATTATTTTGCGATTTTCTTATATATTTACAATGGCACTTAACTGAATTTTCATCTTTATTTTACTTCAAGATCCGTTTAGTTTCATTATAAAAGTTACAACTATGCTTAATTATATCTAAGGCCACTTAGTTTGAAATCGCAAAATGAGGTTTTACACTGTTGTTATAATTTTTAAATTTAAAAATTGCAGCTTTCTTATTAATAATTCATTAAATTGACTCTAAATAGTTGGAGATTACTAAAATTAAAGTTGGAAATCTGTAAATTATAAGCACATTTTTGCTAATAAAAACTATTAACACATTAGTTAATTATTATTAAATTTTCATGTTTTATTTTCTTAATTTTGCTCATTTTTTTATTTGTGCATAGAATTTAAACTAAATAATAAATGACCCAAATCTCTTGTATTAATAAATATAGCATTATACGACTGTATACGAAATCCATACTGTTACTCATAAGAGGAATTAAATAAAAATGAACTCATTATTACAATAAAATAATCGTTGAAATATTAATGATATTTTGCGAGCTATTATTTACTTCATAGGCAAAAATGCCAAAATAAAAATCTTTGTTATATTCACCCAGATATTCTATATTAACTATAGCGTATTTTTGATGAGCTTTATTAAACATATATATATATATATATATATATATATTATCTATTTATCTATCTATATCTATA
>NC_092214.1:30448567-30477994 GCF_043381705.1 Parasteatoda tepidariorum | reverse complement strand
ATATATATATTCGTTTGCTTATTGTAGCTTGATATGCTTAATAGTTACCTGAAAGTTCTTGCATTCCTTAAGGCTTCTTTATTCTTCATTGTGTTTTTATATATTTGTTTATTCTTTGTTTCCCTTATATATATGACATATCATAATAATCTTATAAAAACATCATGAATATCTACCAGATATGAAATTGTCAATCCAGAGAACCAGAAAGTGTCAACTCTATTTTCTATTAAAAGTACTTATAAGTATCTCTTATATTGGACTCAGTATTAAAATATAATGTATTGCATGGTCAGCAAGAATGTCTTGACAAGGTCGATAGAACTTCAAATGTAAAAGGTTTTTCGAGTTTACAGCGTGTTTTAAATTCTAGTTTGGTTGCATATCAAAACATATCAGATGAGTACTCAGTTCGAAACATTGAAAGTGTATAGTTATCTGATGCGATTTTCTCTTGTCGTAGTTTTAAAAAAAATAGTTCTCAAAAGAGAATCAAGAGCAATATTTCATATCCAAATATTAAGAGTAAGGGGGTAGTCGTCATTAAATACTATTAAAAGAAACAATTTTAGTAAGCAAATATATACAAGGTACTTTTGTATCAAGCGTTGTCTCAGTGAAATTTTGAATAATAATGAATAATTATGAACACAATAATTAAAGCACTTTTTAATTACATGTAATTATAAATATCCTAGGCAAATATGCTATAAATATAAATACCCTAAATTATGAATACCCCAAATTTAAATATCCTAAATCTAAAAAAAAAAAATTATTCATTTATTTATAACTTATTTTTTCATGTTTGTCCCATTTATGATTTTAAAAAAAAGTTGTAAGGAATTTTCTTTAATATACATAATGTCGACAAAAAGTTTATGACAAAGTTATTACAAGTATAAAAGTATAAATATATTTTTTGTTGGTATTGTATAAAGCATATGGTATCATAAAGGTTAATTCAAACAGGTATATGCGAGTTATATATATATATAAATACCCGTCAAAGTAGATATGTAACAGCTTAAATTTGTTACAGGTTCAAAAGCTTTAAATGTCAGTCCTATTTTTTTATAAGTACGCCTAAGCGTTTTCTTTATAACTGTTTATTGGGATATAATATATTACAAAGGTGGAAAAATATCTTTACAAAGTTAGTACATCAAGTATCTAGCATTTTTAAAACAGTAGCATGAATTAAACTAGTGAATGATTGCTTACCACCCAAAAAAAAGTTATAGCTTGTCATAATTAGAAATAAACTCTAAAATAGAGCTAAAGCAATATTTATTTATCTAAGTATTAAGGAGACAGTTTTTCTTAAAAGAAACTGAATATTTTATGTGCCAGCAAGCACATACAAGGTATTTACTATGCCAAGTTTTAAAAAAAATATTTATACTTACCGAAATGCATTATGAAATTAAACCACTTAAGTACATGTAAATAAAATTCCCCTTACACCAAATTTTTAAAAAAAAATAAAGCTAAATTATTTTTTTGCCAGACATAAAATTTAGAAAGCATGAAATGCTATAAAAATATGATGTATCTGTCAAGGTCAATACATTTTTGCCGGAACAATATAAATGCCAAATTCACGATAACATGGGGAATCACCCAAATAGAAATAAATAATAATTTCTTACACAGCTGTCTAAATCTGTATAGGTTTGAAAAGAAAATTGTGGGAGTAATTTTTTTCTGAAAAAGGGTTTTGGTTTTGGACGTTTTAAATTATAAATTATAAAAAAAACATTCGAAAATGTAAGATTCTCTTTAAGATTTTCTCAAAATTTTAAGATTCTCTTAAACATATGTTTTTTAAACGGAAATTTTTAGTTTAACTAGTTATCAACCTACGTTTTCAGTAACATTTTTTAATCTGTTAAAAATTACGTAATACTAAAATTACTGTGTTCAAGTAAATATTTATTTTTAAATTTTGGTTTGAGTTTTAATATTTTATGTTTTTAAGTTTTATTATAACAAATATTTGTCTGTTTTTTATCATGTATATATGTTTGAATTTTTTTCTAGTTTGATTTTATCTTTCACATTTGAGTTTAGGTGTATGCTTGTTTAAAAAAATTAACGAAGTTTTATATAAATTTTAAATTTTTGGTTTATAAAAAATTTGCTGAACTTCAGTCTACATAACTTTATACTCAGGAATTATTTCAAATTAGAAATTAGGGATTCTTTATAATATATTTCTTTAATCAGCTGATAACATTTTTGATTAGAAAATATAAATATAAATAATCTTTAATTGCGATGTTTTTCAGCTAAAAAGAATAATTTCTTACAAACATGACTTCTGTTCTTAATTTCTAAAAAGGAGCTTATGGGATATTTGAGGTTGATTTTTTGATATTATTATCAGAATTTGTATTGATTTATTTGTAAATTTATTTTATGAATAATATTAATTTTTGCTTGCTTTAATAAAAATGCATTTTAATATTGCTTTAAACTATACTAAAAGCATGTATTTAACTGCTTCAAATTTTGTCCAATATTTGGATTTCTTTTTATTTTCAATAAATCGCGTGTAATATCTGTAATATTTACTTTTTCAGGGAATTATTTTTAATATTAATATAACGGAATTCTTTTATTGAATCCTAAAAATATTCCATTTCATGCATTTTAAAATAAATGATAGCAAAGATAACTATCCATTATTATTTTGTGTTTCAATATAATTTGAATGTTTTACTTTTTTAATAATGCAAGAATTGAAAATCTAATTATTCATGAATAACTGAGTAATTTATAATTTTTTTTCTATTAGCAACTATTGTATAATGATACTTTCTTTTATTTAAAAAAATTACTCTATCAATTATTTCGTAAAAAATAAACTAATATATGTGAAAAATATAATATTTTCGACATGTAAAAGGAAAAAAGTAACAGAACCGAAAGTTTACTTTTCTATTTTTATAAAAAACATGATATTTCAGAGATTCGATAATTGTAAAGCTGGTCAAAAATTGGCATAGTTTCTCAATATATTACATGAACTACATTTTGGAAAACCCTTCTTCCCCGGATGCACGACCGTTTTCCCTGTTCATTGTTGGAGTTGTGGGGACTGAAAAGTGGGTCACCATATGAATCATACTCTTTGTAGGCGACATACCCCTTTCAGTACAGGAGCCACCTGGACTATCAAACCCTTTCCTTCTCCTACTGGCCCCGATACGGAACCCTTTTACTTTACCAAACGTCCAAGATGTGAAACCGTTATTACAAGCTTCCGCTGCTGATTTTTACCTTTCCAGATCGTCATTGGCATACTTATGAAAAATGGATAGGAGGTCATATGAGAGAAAAAATATCCTTTTTACCTTTTACATCGACTTTGAATTTCCGTTTTATATAACCGAATTTATATGGGTTACTAAATCCAAAAATGTAAATATCCTGTTTTTTGAGCACAAAAAAAGGAAAGCATCGGCGCCAAGCATATGGAAATTCATGAATTATAAAAATCTCATTTTTAATAATAAGTTTTGTATGAGCTACAAAAATTTAATGCTAGGTTTGAATTTATTTTGGATCTCAATATAAAACAAATCTTTTTGCTTTACTTTGTATGATTTGTATTGATTTATAAAACACAAGAATTGTAAATGCATTTTTAATGGAAGAAAAATTTATATAGATATCTAGTATACGTAAAATGGTAAAATATAATTTCCAAATTAATTTCTAAAAATTAACATTAGGTATCCAATCCAGATGTTGTCAAAAAAATCCGGATTTGACCTTGATGGTTAAGTTTAGTTCAGAAAAACTAGACTTGCGGCATTGCATTCAAAAATAGGAATTCTAGTTTTAATGATTCTGTTTAGTGTTGTTCGAGATTGTTGTATTGCTAACAAGGCATGTGATGTCTTTTTCTGAACTGCATTTCCAATTGAAATCACAAAACCAGTAGGATTCAAAAGGGATTTGAATAATGAGGCTATTTGGAATCTATCCAGCAACACATAAAAGACATGTTTTAAAAGCAGTGGAGAATTTCAAAAGCCTACAATTCGAATTCATGAGTTATTTCTTGTTTTGGGCATTAGTCACTAATTTCGTGTTTTATATTTTATTTATTCAATTGTTCTTGAAAAGCTTGACTCATATTCTGGGCTGTAAATTTCAACTTTTCCTGGCAATGAAATATATCTTTCAAAATATTACCATTGGGAAAGAATAGGAAATGAAAACATTTTATGTTGACATTTATAAAATAGTTATAAAGTATAGCTCGAGTCCCTATTTCTTGAAAAAAAAAAAGGTTTAAAAGCCAGTGCATTTGCTACAGATGATGCCATGCCTCGTTTTATGAAATTGCTGATTTAAAAGCTTTCTATCCAACCAGTCTTGATTTGAAAAACTTCAGTTTTAATTCATTATAGTAACTTATTATATCGTGACTCATTGGACTCATCAAGGACATAGTTCTTTTCTTTTAAATATATATATATATATATATATATATAAATAACGAAGGGGAAAGCACCCAAAGAAAGGAATAAAAAAAAGGAAGAAATCCATTCATAAGAAAATTTTATCATGTGAAAATCACAAGATTTCAAGAAAAATACCAAATAATACACAAAAAGATTTATTAGCTGAATATTTTTATTCACCTTTACATATCTAGGTAATTAAAAAAAAATGGGTCTTTCAGCTTGCTAACTAAATTGGCTAATAGATAGTTTTTATTCAATCTTAGATCTGTCATTTTATTCTTAAGTTACTGAAAATGTGAATTCGCAAATTAGTAATGCTTTTTTTGGGCAGAATTGAATTTTACTTTGACTAAAATATGTTTATATTTTTTTTATATTATTATTTTTCATTTTTTTTTTTGTTTTTATAAGGTAAATCATGTAAGGATTTTTTTTTCTATTTTCGACTCTTTTTTGTAAGGTTAGTTTGCTTTGTGGCAACAATAAATACAATAGAGGTGGGAAAAAAAATTCATAGAAGGTCTTTTTTTTTACATACATGTTTAACCAAAATTAATTTTTATATCAAATATTATGCGAAAAATTCAGAGCTGAAAGAAAAGGAAACTATAATTTTTTTAATTTTTATATGGTTATAAAAATATAAAATAGTGTTTTGTTCGTGGCTCTTTTCTCCCTGTATATGTATATAAAAAATATTAATTGCCATTCCATCAATGTAAAAAATTTTTTTATTTTATTTTACATTGAATTACTGTTAATAAAGGTATTGATGGAAAATGAATCAAAAGTCCTTTTGTTGTAGAAGAAGATGTTTTTCACGCCGATCAAAGAAGGGGGGTTGAGAAAGTTCGATAAACAAAGTTTGAAAATTAATTCTTGGTTCGAAGAATGTTGTGAAGGGAGGGATGGATACGGTTTTGCATTGTAATTGAGGCTTTGTCTGTTGGACTAGTGATCGCGTGATTCCTCTAACATCTCGGGCAGGTCGTTTTCTAGTTGTTTTGCATGCACAGGATGCGTGTAAGAGCGATCAATTGGGGAAGGGAAATCTTTCATCTTTTGGAGGGAACGATTCTTTCTTCGATTGATAGATGGAGAGGATCGCTCACCGTTGCAACGAAAGAAGAGGGCGTTCAGTGTGGGCGTCGGGATTCCAAGAAGAGCTCGCGGATTGGACGAGAAACGTGAATTAATGACGTTAGGAAGGGCTCGAGAAATAAAAGCCCAGTTCTCGATTGGCCGAATGATGCAGAGATATTCGAAGAAAGAAGTGGAAAAAGAGAACGTAAAACGCCGGAATGCTAATGACCCATGTACCAGGGGAAGCGTAGAACGGACTTTTATTTTCTACGAGCGTGTTAACGAAGAGAGCTTTTCTTCTTTTCTTTTCCACTAGTTTGTTAATTAAGCACAGAGGAAAGAATTTCGTTGACATGTCCAAAGAATTGGGAGCAGCGCACAAATTTGTTATTTCAGTTCGTTTGCCATCAAAAATTTTTCTTATCAGTCTTTCGTTTCGATGCATCGTTTCATGTATGAATAATGAGACGAGTTCGAGGAAATATTCAGTTGCTCCGAGGAATTTATTTATATAAGCTCTTAATTGCAATGCTAAGACATAGCACCCTCTGGGTCAATATTTTTGAATGAAACAATTTTCTTTTCTTCATCTTTTACTATAACCTATAGCCTTCGGCAAGCAAAAGCTGAAGGAAAAAAAATGCTGCATTAAATCGCATTTGTTTACTTTCTAACGGGCAAAAGTAATAGGTGTTCCCATTATTCGTCTTAATTTACGCTTCTTCTGTTAATTAGTCATTAAAAGACGTGTTTCAAGTACAACAAGTTAGATTATAGCTTTAAGCTATAACATTCAAAACAAGAAGCCTTCATCTCGATGCTTTTGTCATTTAGTATTAAAGTTACGCTTGAGTTAAGAGTTTTATCTGAAATGAGTTGATTAGATTGAATCTTTATCTTATGTTTCAGGAAGGATATCGTGAACAAAAGCGCCCTAAACCGCACTTCACTGAAACAACTTTAAATGCGATCAAATGAATTGATAATATTTAATTCCAGAATTCCTATTAAGTCAATGTTGACAGTTTACACTTTCACTTTCTTGTTTTCCTATCTCTAAAAAAATTCATGTGGGTTTTCCTTGGAAGTTTAAATGAAAAAAGGAACTAATAGAAAAAAAAAATTAAACATTTTTTTTGAAATTTCATAGCGAAATTAATGTATGCAAAACACAACTTTAAAAGGCATGCAAGAGAAGTTAAAATTGCAGAAAAGACCACAAATAAAAAATAATTAAAGTTTTTACAAATAACAAATTGGATAAAAGTTTTTTTTTTTTGTTCGCACTGCATTCACTCAAAAAGAAAACCATAGACAAATTTCCTTTCCCTAAAATTTCTTATTCAAAATAAAGCATAATAAATATATTTTTTTAAGTTTTACGGAATATCATGACCCGCAATCATATTTTTCTCAGAATAAATAATACTGCCACGCAACATTTCAAAATAATAAATAAATAAATATGAAAAATATAAAAATGAAAAAAATAAAACTTTCACAAAAAAATATTGATATTCAGAATCATGAATAATAAAAATTCAGAAAATTCAATGGCATAAAATTCAAAACTAAAAATAGCCGTGACTCAGAATTATTTTTTTAAGGCTTAAGTAACATTTGTTGTTAAGTAACTTTTTTTAATTTTTTGCTTTCGATAAAAAAAGACCTAGCTTAAAATTTTCATAAAGCTAATTTAGACATCCATAAAACATGAAAAATGTTCTCGATGCGATGTATACCTTAAAACAATAAGAAATTTATTCAAATTTAATGATGCATATGAAAATAAATGAATCCCAGTGATCAATGCATCTTTATTTATTAAGTATTAATCTTTTTACTACATCAATACCTTGCTTATAGTATAACGATTTAATCTTTTACAGGTCAGTTAAAGAGCACTATTTTATTTTATTAAAATTTATTTTGCTGATGGCAAAAAATATTATAGAATATCTAAAAGTTCCTGAAACTTGAAGGCCAAATTTAATCAAAATCCGTATATAATACAAAAAGTTATTTACATCATAAAAGCCATTTCCTGCCAAATAACTTAGTATCAAAATTTAATTTTCATTGAAAATCTGCTTTTTTCTCTCGTTATTTTTTAGTTTTAGAGAGTTGTTTAAAATTTAGAATATTTATTATATATTCATAAATATTTAATTGTTAGTAGCAAAGTTATTACTGAAATATTTTTTTTTGTTTAGTGAACATTTCAAACTATATAATAAGATTTATTTTTGATTAATCAATTTGATCAATTTGAATAGATATGAATAAAAATTAACATTGATCTAGTTCTCCAACATTAAAAGGGTTAGCTGCAAAAAGTGGTAGTTCCCAAAAACATACCTGAAAACACGCTTAAAATTAACTGTAAACAAACTACTAATAAAACAGGCAGTTTTATCTTTAGAATTACTTTTTGCCTTACACTTGGAGCAATACTGTTATAGCAAAAAATGATTTGCTCTTCTTTTTTTCAATTCATCCGTCATTTCTTTCTTTAATTAATCACGAGATGATACACATATATAAGTCAAACAATTGCAAATGGTACTATATCGTTTGGCAGTAGATATTTAATTTTTCCATTCCTGTTTCCAAGTTTGTAATCAGTTTGCTTAAATGCGTCTTTAGTAGCGCCTGTTATTTTCCTAAATGGGCCTTAAGAGAATTAAAATTGCTATTTTATACAGTAAATCTTGTGTAAGTTGACCACTTGTGGTGCATTGTTTTAGTGGTCAACGTAGACAAGTGGTCAACTTATGGAGGGGGTGGGTCATTGTTTACTTCTTCGCTTCCTATATCATGTTGCTATATATTTAATATTTTTTTTTACTTGACTTGAAAATTTTATTCAGAAAATATGCAAATGAATATCTTAAGAAATGTGTTTAAACCTGAAAGAACTTCAATTTGATACATATAATTCTAATATTTAACTAATTTTTTTTAAAAAAATTATTTCGTCAGTTATGCATGTGAAGTGTTCAATAAATATAATTTCTTAAAATATCAGAACACGAAAACATGTAATTTGAAAACTTTAACAAAATAAAATTATTTGAACACGCTAAAATTTGTTTACTACACTTAAAGATCAAAGACCATAAATAAAGGATCAAGGCATATTTCAGAGCAGTCATTTATTCAAATGCTCACTATTGCAACTGAAAGAGCAACTTTTCAACTAACACACCAGTTTTCAATGAACGGATGAAAGAAATGGTCAAAAGCTGACCCCTTACAGCTTCCCCTGATGGTCAACTCACAAAAGGGTTTAGATTAGCTTTTTACACTATTTCACCAAACAAGGAAATTTTAACATACATTGCAAAAATGACAGAAAATTTTCTGAAATTTTTTTTTCTGGTCAACTTATGAGGGTTTTAGAATAGAATTTCATAATACTCCTAGACAAAATTGGCTTATTCCAGTGGTCAACATTCAAGATAGACAGGTGGTCAAGCTGCAAAGGTTTTGCTTTTTTATATTATATAGGGAAAATTCCGTTCTTGATAATTGAGGTCAACTTATGCAGGTGCCCAACTTACAAGGGTGGTCAACTAGGCAGGTTTCCCTGTATATGTTTAATGAACTGCATGAAAAACCTCATCCTTTTTTTCTCCGAAGTGTGAGATAAAAATTTTATATCTTGTGAAATTTCGCCTATCGACGTTGAAATGGGATTTTGAGAATTACAATTTCATTTTAAGACTACTTTTTTTTCAAAGAAAAGAAAAAAAAAATCTGCAATATAGATACTGATAATATATAATATTACATAGATATAAATATTACATAGATAGTAAATTTAAGTAAAATGAAAAAAAATTTAAAAAATGATAATGTACTTCCAAAATGTAAATAATTTTGCAATAACGAAATTTAAAAAGTAAAAAAAGTAAGGCAATTCAAATTTTAACCTTAACATTTTAAATATGTTAAACGTAACCTGGCTACCAGGATGTCTGAATCAGAGGGATATTGCAAGGCAACGTTAGGAGCCTATGTTAAACAATGCGTAGAATTAAGCTGAAACAGCGCGGTTATTGGTGCTGTGCAGATGAGATTGTAGAACCGTGAATCAATGTTATCTTTTTTATTACTCTTGAAATTTCGTCGCGAATGCACTATACGTTTGTCTATTAAGACAATTTTTTATGTATATAAATTCTGCAATAAATTTAAAACATAATTATATTTTAGAGTATTCTTTCTCTAAAATATAATTTTCAAATAAGTCCAGGGAACGACAGGGTGTACAGTGCATTAAAAAAAAAAAAAAAAAAAAANAAAAAAAAAAAAAAAAAAAAAAAAAAAAAAAAAAAAAAAAAAAAAGAACAGCAACCCCGAACAACATTCAATAACTAATTAATGCAGACAATATTTTAAGTTACTAAATCAGACATAAAAGCGTACTTTCTTTGATTAAACGTACCATTTTTTTCAACGGATTCAGATGACACCCAAAATACAGGAGGGGATAGCCGCAATCTTGGAAGTATAGTCCCAAAAAATTTTGAAATGTTGGTGAATAAATTTTTTACACCATTTTCAAAGCATGTAATTTTACTTCGCAAAATAAGAAATTTGAGTGAAATAGGTTAAATAATTAATACTCAGAAATAATAATCCTCAGAAATAAAATTTCAAAAAAGTCTTACATTTAAAAAATTTAATTTTTGAGAAACTATTCAACCGATTTTGCTCAAATTTTGTATTTTGGCACGTAAAATTACATACCTTAAAATTGTAGAAAAAATTGTACACCTTACAATTCAAAAAATTTTCGTCTAAGCAAAATAATTTTTTGTTTAATATTTAACAAAATAATAAAAAATAATAAATATTTACTAAAATTTATTCTTTACAGGGAATAATCTTTGGATATATATATATATATAATAAATAAATATGAAAAATATAAAAATGAAAAAAATAAAACTTTCACAAAAAAATATTGATATTCAGAATCATGAATAATAAAAATTCAGAAAATTCAATGGCATAAAATTCAAAACTAAAAATAGCCGTGACTCAGAATTATTTTTTTAAGGCTTAAGTAACATTTGTTGTTAAGTAACTTTTTTTTATTTTTTNTTACGCAATGGAAAACACTCATTTTGAGTATATTTCTTTTAAACTTGTTTGTTCTTTGAGATTAGTGTCTTAGGTAAAGAAAACTTATTTTTCATACAGTCTGCGTAATCAAAAGTAAGTCAAGTTAATCATAAAGAAAGAAGTATAGCATCGAGAAATATTTTTCTGAAACAGTTAAATTATTTACTGCTTTTTCTAAGAGTATGAAGAGACGCATTGTAGGTGAAATAGTCTATAAAAATGCATATTTTTGCTCACTGGATTGTTCCTTTGACCTGTCCAAAGTAAAATGAGGAGGCTGGTAGAAGGTACAGCATGCATGTTTATAAGAAAATGGTATTTTATCTTAAAGTGGTTAAACACTTCAGTAGCTAACAACCTTACATCTATTTTCAAATGTATAAAGACATTTTTTGACAGAAAATGCTTAGAAAACCTGAAATGGTCCTCAGCACAGTAGGTAGTACACAGTAGTATCTACATATATTGAATGAAAAGATCCTCCACTGGATGGGGAAAATAATTCAACTGGTAATAGTTATATGCGGTCCAAGGTACAGCATTCTCCCCTTAGCTTGTAAACATTCATGTAATGACGATTTTTTGGGAAAATGCTTAGAGATTCTGTGAAATTATCAATGGGTTTAATTTTCCACAGTGTTTAGCAATTGTATTTTTTCTAATATCTTAAATCATAAGCAAAATATTCATCTTTTTGTTTTTACATGCAAGCTAGATTTCTTTAAGTGTCTCATTGTATTACTTACACTTTCAAATAATATGTTTGTGCAAGAATTGGTCCCATCATCAGTCAAACTCTGCATCTGTAACTTTAGTTAGTCACTAGTTATAAGTTACTTGTTATCATGAAAAGTGTATACTTGTTATCATGCAAAAAACTGGTGATAGAAAGAAAAAGAAATCGTAATTTATCTTTTTCCAAATTCATGCTACAAAAAGTTGTTTTAATATTCATGACCCTAAAAGGAATTATAAAAATTAATATTACTTAATCTGGCTGGAGTTTCGTTTTACAATTCCCCGTAAATTAGCATTTAAAGGATTAAAAGGTACATTTATAACAGTGAGTTTATATGAAAGGGGATAAAGTAATTATATCCAGAAATCTGAAGGAAAATGAAATATAGAAATATGAAATTTCATAGTGAAAGCGTTAAAATGAAGTAAGGTTATTTGAATAGTAGGTCAACTGAACTAAAGAAAGTAATTAGCATCACTTTCATTTTCATTCAAATCTTTAATGTATTATTTTAGAACTAGTTTTAGAACTAGAACTTTTTTTAGAACTCCAAATTATTTCTGTGGCTCAATTTACTAGGTAGAATATGAAAAAAAGCTCATTAGGGCTTCGTATTCCAAAAAGAACTAAGATGAAGTTGACCTACTATTCAAATTAAGCCATCAATTAAAAACAAAGTTTCTTTCTTCTATTTCTTTGCCTAAATTTATTTTAAAATAATAATATTTTAGCATCATACTTGTTACAAATTAGCGCCACTCTTTATTAAATATTTTTTGAGTGATTTTTTTTTTAATTTTTTTTAACGCAATAATATTTTTAAAATAATTAAATAGAAATAACAAAAACACAAGTAGCATTATTTAGTTTCATTTATGTTGCTTATTTACTTATGTCTAGCTTTTGTCCATCACAAATTTACCTTAAATGGTTTACTATTTACAACGGAAATTATCTTGGAATAACATTCTAACTAACATGATGAGTTCAAAAATAGGTCACCTACAGCAAATTTCTTATATTAATGATCTTTTTATAGGCTGGTTGATTATTTTTGTGTTACTATTTTACAATTTATACTAAGAAAATAACTAAATGTTATTGTAAAATCTTTTATAGATCAAATCCCGGTGTATTTATCATACTTAATTTAGGAACTTGAACGTAATTCGATGTTTACGCTTGTTTGAAAAATTCTAAAGTAAACTTTTTAAACTACGCTTTAAAAAATCGGAGATAAAGCAAAAAATTATTTTAGAGTAGCGTCATCATACTGATATCCCGTAACACTGAAATTCTATTGATGAGGAAATATTTTCTAAACACTATATAGACGTGATCAACACACGTTTAATATGTTGAGGTGGAATCCAGAGCACTTCGTAAATAGTTACATATTTACCTTTACTACATATTTATAGTGTTTCTAAACATGATATTATTTTCGCTGTAAACATGGAAAGAAAAAAAAACTGAATGAAAGTTAGCTAACAGTATAAATTCGTAATTTTAAACTTAATCTTGGTTTTTACTCAAAAATAATAAAAAAAGCATTTGTTTAAAAAGCATGTCAGTACAATTTTTAATTAGTTTTGTTTATTCCGTTGTTTGATTTTTTCAGTAATGAATACGTAATATATGATTAACCATATTGGTCAATTTATTGCATAATTTTTGCAACGATATTGGCGCTAAATTGTGTTTTTTTTTCTTTGATAGATACGGAATTCTTAATTCTAATTATATGCATAAATTTGGTGCAGTTATATTTTTGACCCTCTGCAATAATCTCATATATAGGTGACACCTTATATTTATTCTGATTGTGGTAACCATGAAAACACAATTCGTTTATCCCTTGCAAACCTTACTATCATCTAAAATTTAATTGTACAGCAATTTCTATTGTATTAATTTATAACTATATAATTTATATAAAAATACACGCAGCAAGCTTAAAAATAAGGAGAATCTGCGAAGTCGAAAATATTTATCATAAAAAATGTATTTCAAGATAAGCTTGCNATGGGTGACACCTTATTCTGATTGTGGTAACCATGAAAACACAATTCGTTTATCCCTTGCAAACCTTACTATTATCTGAAATTTAATTGTACAGCAATTTCTATTGTATTAATTTATAACTATATAATTTATATAAAAATACATGCAGCAAGCTTAAAAATAAGGAGAATCTGTGAAGTCGAAAATATTTATCATAAAAAATGAATTTCAAGAAAAGCTTGCTTTGACTTGTTATTTAATTGGCATTGAAACCAAAGTTGACCTTCAAATATTGTTTTATTTTAAGTTTAAATCGCAATGATAAGTATTTTATTTTAAAATGGATTTTCTGCATTTATGCTAGTCTCTGGCTGTTATTAAATATTATAATGGCCATCTAAATACATTTAAAAATAAGAAAGACATTGTTTTAAAAAGCATTGTAAGCAGAATAAAATGAGAAAAAAAAGTTCACTGCTATAATAGTTGTACAATGCAATATACTTGTTATGACAAGTCAATGTGAACAAATATTTGATAGTTTTTGAAATGAAAAGCATTGTCAAAAAATAGTTTTCAAACCTCTTTCAAAAGTAATTGATTCCATTGATGTTTATAAACTTAAAGTAAATTCACCTCAAATGATGACATGTTTTGACGTTTCTTATCAATACCTGAACAAAAGTTTCTGAAAATATTTTTATTAATTTTTCTGTGTGGATCAATAAAATATAGATTGAATAAGAATTGCTAATTACGTTTTTACATATTTATTTGAATTTTACTAAACTAATGTAAAAAATAAAGGGTTCTCGCCCTCTGCAGAGAACAATGAATAGCTATCTAAAAAAATATATTTTCACATATAATTGTCTTTTTGCATAAAATTTAGTATTATATTTGTAAACAAAAATTATTAGTTCCATGCGAGGCATAAAAGAATACGCAAAAAGTAAAACTGATATTAAGGAACTTAATCATTCAATCATTCTACCTATACTCGGACAATAGTTTTCAGTCTTCGGTGACTTTCCTTATTTCAATGGTCAAAAAACCAAATCCATCAACAACAACAAAAAGCCTTTTTTATTCATATATTCATAAAAAAGTGCTTTTTCGTTTTGTATTTTTTAACTTGAAATATCATTTGTACTAAAGAAATCTTTGAATTATACCCTTTAAACTGCTAACATTGCATGGTAGTATGTGAAAATTCTACCATTAGATCATAAGTTATAAAGATATTTAATTTTGCCGTGATCTAGTTTTTCAATTTGAGCGCTAATCGGCATATAATACAATATATTATGAGGAATTGGGTCCAAAGAAGTTTAAGGCTTAAGTAGGCAAAACAGTCTTAGTCTGATACTCTATAAATAAAATAAATAAATAAATAATAAAAAATTGAAAATGAAATTTTAAATTTAGCTGTGTAGAATGATGGTATTGTAAATAAAAGTTTGTAATATTCAGAGACATATACCGTAAAAAATTCTTGATCAAATTACGGTAAAAATTACAGGCATCTGAGATTCATAAAATTCATTTAAGCGATAAAACTTAAAAATCGCAATATTTACAGTAATACTTATTTGATAACAAAATTCAGTCATTTTAAATTAAATATTAATATATATATTAAAATTTAGGTTAAAGATGGATTTTACGGTAAAAACTACTGTTCACACTACATTTTACCATAATTTGATCCAGAATACAATGATATGAAAAATCAGAGCACAGTATATTGTTATTTTAGTGTGATAACAATATAAAATAAAATAAAAATAATTTGTCTTTTAAAACAGCTATATGCTATGCTACACAGTTTATATATGCTTATTTAAAAGATTTGTGTCATACTTTCTAACAGAAATAGTAATTCAGAAGTTATAAAAAAAAAGAAAAAACTTCTGGGCGGATACTTTTGCACGCTACTGAATACTAGAGTGTATGTACTAGAATTTTGTATTATATTTCCTACAGTTTGAGTTTTAGACAAACTGTTTAGTTTCCACGCTAATGCAATGGATAAGATCTGTTGTACATAATTTTGTTCTCAAAATACAAATTAGTATAGATAGTGAATAATGCAATCGAGTTCTCCCTTGCATTAATTTTTTTATATAAATCTAAAATAAGGACTGTATGAATAAAAATATCTTAAATAAATGTCGCCTAGTATCAAAGCATATCAATTAAATCAAAGCAATCAAGCACAGCAGGTCCTATCAAATACTAAAATGGTACTATAACAAAGAAATATAAATAAAACATGTTTATAAAAAGGAATTAGTATTTTTTCTAGTTGAATTCTTAGTAAATTATTGGCACTGATTATTGCTATAATTTGACTGTAATATACTATGCATGCACTATATGATTTAAATATGGCTTGTAAATGACCCCAGAAGCCTAAATATATTATTTAAAAGAATTTTTTATATCACCCATTTTAACGAATAAATAGATATGGTGAATGTGTCAGCATAAATTTTAATTAACAGAAACTGTACGGTATATAAATAACCTTTCTGAATGGGTCACTGTTCTAAATTCTGTAAGACTTTTTTCGCTTTAATGGTAGAATCTTGAAAATTTTGTAAGCATACTAAATTACAAACAGTATTAAACATTTAATTTTATAACTGTTGTTGAACAGCCGACCTAATTTTTAGGGTTTCCGACTGCTAACGCTCAACTCCGTAGCCTTGTAATTTTGAACCCAATCCAGAGGACAAGGGAACTCCTGGATCAAGTATTAAGAGAAATTTGCCTTTGTGGAGGACTTTTTGAGGGAACTAACCCGCATTTGAGTTACATGGAGAGGAAAACCGAAATACTCCCATGGTTAGCCTGACGGAAAGGAGATTCTATCCATGATTCATCTACCACTGAGGATACTTTCATGTTAGCACTGTGGACGGTGCAAGCTGGATGCGGAATTCGAATTAACCAGCAATCGCTGGGATTCGAACCCGGTTCACCTCAAAGTAAGGTGAACGCTCTATCCCCTGACCATCACGGCCCAGTTATAAACATTGTTAAATAATAATTTCTTGATTTTAATTTTCATGAGTTTAGCAACAAAAACAGCTATAAGGTGGTTCCACGCTACCAGAGGCGTACAATTTTGGTCAGGTTTTTTACAATTACACGAATTAAATAATTTTTATGTACTCACGTGTATTTCTGGCATAGATCTATATTTATAATTAGTTTTGATAAATATATGAATTAATTGCATGTGTTACGTGCAGGACATAATTCTGGAATCTCCGTTTGAAAACTCAAATTCTTGTGTGGAATACTTCGTAATAACTTTTGTGGATATAATTCGAGAAAACTAAAGATTGGCAGCTTAACATTTCTTAAATTTTTGAAAATATTGAAATAATAGTGTTTTTTTCAAAGAAAAGTGAGTAAGTGCTAGTCACTTATCTTTGATATTTTTTGAATTCATTTATCATTAATTAATCATTCATTAATTGAGTCAAAACATTGACTGAATCAATAATTATCTAAAATTAACTGACTAGTTGATTTTTTTTAAAAAAAATAGATACGTTTACCTCAAATAATCGCGAAAATACCTATTTAGAATGAAGTGTGGGCCAAAAGAAGCGTTTAAAATTAATAATTAGATTATTGGTGGAATAGCATTAGTGGAGAAAAAAAAGTACTGCTCTAAAAGGTTTAGCATTTTTTCGGTTATTTTCATTACATGTTCTTACTGTGCTATTCCTTTATTTTTGGTGCTATTCCTGACTGTGCTATTCCTCTATTCAAAATGAAATTGAGGAAAAACAACCAGGATTGTAAATAAAAAAATTGAGCAATTGTTTATTATAAGCATACAAAAAGATTTTTCCTTAACCATATTAAAAAAGTGAGTGGTTCGCAAATAATTACATGAATTTAAAGGGTTTTTTAAGTCATTATAATTTTTGTATTTATCTCAATAAAATTACTTCTGATTACTTTGAGTTAATATTGAATATTTCATTTCTTCAAAAAGATCTCCCCCTTTTCAGGAAAAAGAAACTAGTTTTATTCTTTTTTTTTTTAAATCTTCTTAATAAAAAAAATACTTTCATGTAAAAAATTACAGTGATGTTAGAAAATTTCTCTCTATATATTTATATATAGAGAGACATATATACATATATATTTATGCATGTTTTTAATTAAAATGAAACAAGTAAATTGGGAAATTTTTTTTCACATCAATTTAGTTTTTCTAATTTTCTAATATATGAGAACGAAAAATATCGAAAAAAAGCTAAAAAAATATCTATAATTTAAAAGAGATATTTTTTTAAATGAGGAACTATTTTTCCAAGAAGTATAATTTTAAGATACTATATCAAGCTCTGGGAAATATAATTTAACTCATTTCTCAATAAAATCTATTACATCCAAGGAAAATAATATTATTTTTAATATTACTAATAGTAATTTTGTATTACTCGTTATTTTAATTATGCAAAGATTACTTTACCTCAAGAATTTAGTTATGCTTTCATAAAGTGAAATTTGTTTCAATTTTCGTAATTTAACTCTACCTATAAAGTTTCTTTAAAACAGCATTTCTCGTATAACCTTTTCCATAAATATTTTTTAATCTGTCCAAAGAGGCGCTTTTACTGCGCTTTGGGATTAAGTATTGTTTTCATTTTATAAGGTTATTTTCCTATTTTAAGCCCATGATGTGTTCCCAAAATGAAATCTGTACATCTTTTGAATAAATGTGCACAACATACAGCTTAAACTTGCTCATCCGTAGTATTATGAATACAAGCGTACTTTCAAAAATTATTAATTCCACATGACAGCCAAATAATAATTACGTGTTCCATTAGTTCATTAAAATTTATTTCTCTCTTTCTAGTTCTACCTCCTCGGATTGTACAAATCCACCTAGATCAGAACTTATAGTAAGTGGGGTAACTATTTCAAGCCCAGATTGATTTTATCAGAGAAATTTTTTGAATATTTCGATAATTTTGTCAGAGCGTGTAACAGATGTTGAATATTAATTCTGAGAAAAAATGCAAACAGTGGAAAACTTAGCGAGGCATGAAATTTTGTAAACATATTTATTTTGTGCTTGATCTGCAAAAATACTTTCTGCAAGATATTTTAAAAGCATTCTGAATTATTTTAAGATAAGAACGAAAGATATATTTTCTATTACGTGGGAAAAATTGCAAAAAACTATGTGCAAGTTAAATTTTCGATAATTATACCGTAAGAAAAAAAGGTATTAAAATAAATTTTTAAAATTACTAAAAATTTAACATAAATCGAGCCTTAAACTTACAATATAAATTTTTGAATGAATTTAACTTTCTTTGTTTTACAACACATTATGCACACAATCAAAGCTTAAGTCCACAATTTTAATTATTTTGATAATCAAAAACTAATTAAATATTTTTGAAATAAGATAATTTCAATTCCTTTAAAATCTTGAACTTTATTAAATGCAATGCTTGTTTGGATTTAAAAAGGCATTTTTTTTTCATTTATAACTTTTCTTTTCTTCTTATCTGAGATATTTTCAATTTAAGCAAGAAAAGGAGAATGGATATTATGTTTTTCAAAAAGTTATTTTTTTTCGAGAAAATCCTTAAAATATCTATTTTATACTTGGCAGTTATAATTCGCGAAATTTCATAAAAGAAAAAATAATTTTATGATCTTTAGGATTTATGGGATCATAGATATAATTTTAGATATTCTTAGAATTTTTTTTAAATGTTACCTGCAAGTGAATTTCTCGTAATATTTTTCTTATATCATATATTTATTTATTTGTATTTACATTTCAATAAAAAACAAAAAATTGAAAGCAAAAAAACGAGATTCAACTTACAATTAGTAAATAAATAAATAAATAGCATGTTTAAAATGATTTCATTATTAAAATGCTAGTTTTAAACAATTTTGAAAAAAATTAAATATATTGTTAATATTTAAAATACATCATTTGACTTTGAATAATAACTTCTTTGTATTTAATAAAAATAAATGCCACATCGCTGTCCCTACGAAGTATGTATGCAATGTTAATACTATTTTACTGGAATACCTATACTGAAATTATTCTGGAGCTTAAAAAATAATATGTTAAGAAAAATTAATGTGAAAATTAATGCTTTGCTCTTGTTTGAATGCCGTACATATAAAAGATTTTAATATGTGAGATACCGATATGACTAAAACAATTTGATGTAACGAATAAAACGATATATGTAACGAATTGTTAATTACGAGCTGCATATGTTAAACGACTATTTTGAAAGTTTAGGTTTAGTTGTATTAATAATACAGTAAAATACGCTGATATTTAACAAAGAAAAATACTGTAAATTGTTTACCTGGTAAGTTCGAAACTAAATCAACTTGTGGTTTCAAACATGATTAAGTTACGCTGCTTGTTACTCACCTATAAAAAAGAAGAAAGTATTGAGAAATTTAAATCATTCAAAATCTTAAGGTTTAAAAGTATGTAAGAAATAATATTAAATTGTCAGAATTATAGTAGAAGGTAAGAAATAATATTAAATTGTTAGAATTATAGTAGAAGGTAAGAAATAATATTAAATTGTCAATACATAAAGATATCTGCATTATTGTACTATCTAACGCATTCAAACTAAGCAATTCTAGCTATTATTAGAGTTAATGTAGACTATAACTTTGTAATAATTGTGGAACCGGAATCAAACTAAGGTGAAAAAGTAATTCACATCGTTGTGAACGTTTATGAACGTTTTCATAGCTGGAGAAAATTTGTAAAATGTCATGTTTTAACGTGTACCAAACGTGTGTGTATTTTAACGTGTATTTTTATAGAGAAATTAGAATTTTTGAGTACTTAGTAAACACTTAGAATTTTTGTAACTTTCAATAAAATTCATTTTTTTTAAAATTAAGTAAATTTATCTGAACTAAAAATTTTTTGAAAGCTACAAGAAATAGCTTTATCTTATGAATACGAAAGTTGAAATGTTTTAAAAATTTAAATTGTTAATGTATGTTACTAAGAAGTGTTGCAACATAAACTTCGCTTGAAGTTATTTTCAAGAGGAAGAGCATATTTCTTGGGAAAATGTGCTTTTTACCAAAAGGCACATTTTCCCAAGAAATATGGAATTATAGAATATGCTATAATATAAGCTCAAGAAATATGCTATAATATAAGGCCTAGAAATGTTGACAGTCGCGCTCTGGGGATTTTTTAAAATACAAATAGAATTTATATCTTTAATAAATTAATTATATAATTAATAAACCTTGTATTTCCTTCTGCCGTACAGATGAAATAGAAATAAAGGCAGATGCGTCCACATTTACGCACAAAATTGCTTTATATAAATCAAAATTACAGAATTATAAAAATAAGATTTCTTTAATCATTTATAGATGATTATTTAAGTGGGCTCTTAAACTCAAAATCATTAACTTCTATGGGCAGCAAATGCTAAGCATATAAATATAGAAAATGAACTATAGTATTAAACTAGAAAAAAATATAGTTTATAAAAATAGAATACAAAAAATAAACAAAAAATTGCATTTTTTATTCAAAAATATAGGCAAAAACTGGATTTTTAAATAATTCATTTTTTATAAGCACCGCAGAAGAAGATTAGATTATTTTAAGGACCCCTAAATTTTAGCTATGGTATTTTTATACCCAATTTAATTAATAGAACTAATTTGCGCACATATTATTTATTAAAAAAATTAAATGCCCTTTTCTTAATAGGAATTAAAATTTACCCTTTCTATTATCATCGAAAACAATTTAGTGATATTACAGTTCATGTTGAACTATTACATCTTGACATTGGGTTGATCTTGACATTGACAGCTGTCAATGAGATCCGTACAACCATGAAATTTACGTTACCTTACTAATGACAATAGTATGTTGTGTAATGGAAGCTAATACATAGTTTACATAGTTTGAATAAAATCTTTATAATGGTTATAAAAATTTTTTCATATAATAATAAACATTCAGTACAAAACAACTGAGTAAAATTCATGTCTGAGCACATGAATTACGTTTACTGATTCACAGTACTTGATTACTCAGTTTACATCATTCGTTTTTTTTCATGCGAATATTTTAAGTTTTGTCACGTATGGTTTGTTTGAAAGAGAATGATAAGTCTGTCGATGAATTATGATAAGTCAAAGGGGCATTGAATTTTTTATTCAGTGTCCTTTTGAGGTAAACTTAAATAAAGATTTATTTCAATATGCAAATTTTGGGAATCGCTTATTTTTGAAAATTAGATTTTTAAGGAACTTATAAACGACTGACAAACAGTTTCTTTCTGAAATTTTGGAACATTAAGTACGTTAAAACAAAACAAACTGGTAATGCTAAACATCAACTGGACATATTTCATCGATGAAATGATTCAACACGAACAAAACATTTTTTCATTTGAAAATTAGGCTTTATGCAAAAGGAAACAAAATTCTGGTAAATTTACCGTACTGTATAATAATGACATTTCTGTTTAAAAAAACATAGAATTGGTAGATAAAAACAAAATATACGTTATTTAAACCATTCATTTGGTAATTCCTCCTTTCAGGGAAAAATTACTAAGGTTAAATAAACAGTTTATAGGTAATTGTAGTTTTGAAAATTATAACTTTTATTACCAGACATTTAGTAAAAAAATACAAGACAGAAAAGAAAATGTTACCAAATAAATAGTTTTATGTCATTATCAAAGCTATCGTGCTAAAATTACCAAATTTTATCATATTATAAATTAAAATTTTTTCGTTAATTTTACCAAAACCATTACCAAATTGTTTCGGTAAAATCTGCCGAGTTTTTTAGAGTTCCCATAGAGCTAGAACAAGTAGAATTTTACAATATTCTGGTAGTTTGTCTATACTTTTTTTTCTCAGTGGGTATGATTCTCGTGCATCACTACCTCATATTTTGAATTAATTTTTCTATGAAAAAAAAGCTTATTTTTCTAAGTCAATGGCTTTTTTTAAAATCTTAATGGCTTATAATAGCTTTTTTAAAAAATAAAAATTATAATTTTTCGAAGCGCAAAAAATTAATTTATCTCCAGCGACGATTGCAATTGTTGAATTCCAAGCGTAACAGAGTATTTTATTCTAAAAAATATATTAAATATTTTTGAAAACAAAAATTCTACCAGAATATGCTACTTTGGGGTGAAATGTTTAATTAATTGGCATAAAATAATAAAGTAGGCTGATAGTTAAATTGCAAGTTAATTAAAAGTACTTGTAACAGAGGGGACGAATAAAATCCCACATTTTTGACCTGTACCGTTATTTTTGCTAAATTCTATGATTTTGACCATCCTAAATATTATCTGTAATTTTTTTTAAACATCACATTTCAAAGTAAAATAAATTATAATAGGAATTTTAAAATTTCAAACACATTTTTTAAAAGTCCAAATAATTCATCTGACATTGAATGTAACAGAGTCTTACAAATGTAACAGTCTTGCAAATTTGACAAAAAGTTAAAGAGAAATATCACTGTTAAAAGTGACTCTTCGGTTATTTTAAGTTGGAGTTGCCAGCACTGCTACAATTGAAATCCGTGCTACATCTTTGTATTTATATTTGAAAGTTTTTATTTCACCAGAACCCTTTTTTTAAAAGAAAAACAAAAAATGCATTGTTTGTTTCTTTCTCGATTTCAGTTATTTGGGCAACAAAATTAACTACCCAATTTTTTCCAAGAGCTTTTACAGTTGCAAAACTATCTATTGAAACATCAAAAGAATTCCAGTGTTTTAAAGGGTGTACATTAAATATGTCTTATCACAAAGTCCTCTAAGTTCCCAAAACAATACCTCTGGGGGTTATGATAGAGGAGTTTCCTTATCTTTTGGATTGAATTCAAAATTACAAGGCTTCGGAGTTGAACACTGGTAGCCGTAAACTTAAATTTAGGTCAGCTGTTCAACGACGGTTATATAATAAAAAGTCAATTGTGCGATTGTCTCAAGTCGTTATATTTAGTAATTCTATGTAATTATTAGGCAAACAACTGGGATTTTAATAGTAAATACACATTTTCGTGAATAGCACATACACATTTAATATAGTGTTTTACCTGTACATAAAATATGGATAGGTCGTAGTACAGCAAACTTAGATTTGAAAATTTTTATATTTGGTTGCATCTGCTTTGATACTTGATATTCATCCTTCAAGGTGCACATTTGGCTTCGTGAACTTTCTGTCCATTTTCTCTGACAATCATGCCTCAGCTCCCCCAGAAGTCTGGTAAGATAGTTTATCAGATGAGTGAAAATTTATTACGAGTCTTTTTTGTTTCATCAGAAACTTTGTTACTAGGCTATTTCCTTTGTTTTGGTAGTAAGGTTACAGAGTATGTGGAGAACAGTATAACTTTTTCTTGGAGATACATGTAATGCACGGTTGACTTTTTTAATAGCTTTCCCCAATACGGAATATTATAAAGAGAATATCCTTCCTCAATTTCTATTGCTTGTACCAGTGCCCTTTTATTTTTCCTTTATCTTCATTTTCTTTTTTTTCAATTTATCTATTTTTCTGTTAAAATTTTTTTTCCAAAATACTTCTGTTATCATAAATTTTTGTTTCCTATTCTTTATCTTTCTTTTCACAAATATCTTTTTTTATCTGATAGAATATACAACATTCCAGTTCTATATTCTCTCATTCTTTCAGCTGCTGTTTTCCCCACACTCATTACTCACTTAAAAAAATTTTAACTATAAACTAAGCACACTATCAAATAAAAATTGCACAGCTTTGTATAAAAAGTGTGCTCTAATAGTGGAGGAACTGGTTTAAACTAGTTTATCAGGATGCATTAGTACTTGTTTGCATTCCTAGAGTTTTTTTTAATGGTCAACTTATAAATTTTGTGGAACTGAGGGAACAATTAGTTCTGTCCTCTCTGTTACTGTTTAGTCTGTCCTCTCGGTAACTTTTAAATTTGTAATTTTTTTTTCGAAAATATAACATAACATGATTGTGCTAATGGACTTTATTGCAAAAACCAAATATAAAGTTAAAAGGTTTTTTGTCTAATGAATATAATAAACTTAAAAGAATAATTGTAACAGAGGAGACAAATATATATTTGCGATAATTTTTGACTAAAACAATAAGAAAACTTTTTTTTCAATGGTAATAACTGCATAATTAGACTCAGGAACAATTTATTTAACAATATAAATCAAACTATAGGTAAAATCGTAATATTTTTATTAACTCATTATTCTTTAAATTAGACAATTTTTTCGGTAGAATAAGTCAAAGTCATAAAGCCTCTCTACTTATGATAAATTTTACTTTAATCATGCATAACTCCAAAAAAATAACTTTTAAATTCCAAAATTACAACAAATTTCCTTTAAAATGATACCAAATACAAGGATATTGCTTAAACTTTA
This sequence comes from Parasteatoda tepidariorum, assembly GCF_043381705.1. Lineage (NCBI taxonomy): Eukaryota > Metazoa > Arthropoda > Arachnida > Araneae > Theridiidae > Parasteatoda > Parasteatoda tepidariorum. Next base: position 30,453,077 of record NC_092214.1, on the reverse strand, counting down.
AAAATTCACGACTGGTTTTAGTTGGAATGGAATTCAACAATTGTGTATGTTTAGAAAAATTAGAGTTTTTATTATTTTTGATTTTATCATTATTATTTTAGTTTTTTCGGCTACAATATTGTGTAAAACCTTTCAAATTAAATGTGGAAAATTATTTTTAATTTTTTATAACTTATCATTAGGAAAGTATATATATTTGCATTTCTAAATTTGTTGTTTTTTTGTAAGTTAAAACTATACTGTTTTTATAAACAATAAAAAAATTTATTTCTCAAAGAGCTTTCTGACTATCTTTCTATAATTTAGAGCCATTAATAAGTGCGATAAAATACAAACCACATGTAAAATATAATTATATATTTAACGCAAGTTATATTACAGACTTATCCATAAAATTCCTTGCAACTCACAATTGCAAAGCTGCTTGTTTCTATTTTTAAACTTTTTAATATATAACATGTAATGGTAAACCTTCAGCATAATTAAAATGATTGATCTAATGAAAGTAAAATGGAACTATTATAGTTGTCAATATTTCAAGTTTCCCATAAAATAATACAACTTTTAAACCACTCAAAGTTAGAACTATTTGAGATCAATTTCTTGATTTAAAGTTATTAAAGGGGGGTTGTCAAATTCTAAAACTTAATATTACAATAAAATCTTGACACTATTAAATTCTCTGAGGCACTTCAGAGTATTGATTCGGCCCTTTCACTCAGACCTAACATATTTGCATCAAAACTAAACCTTTTTAGTAAAGTTATTCATTTGTATTGCAAATTCAAATACATTTATTTTCCTTGTTGTATGCGTAGATAATAGTTAGATTAGTCTAAATAAAAGGCTTAAAAGTAATTAGAACCCACCTAAATTCCTCACTTTCATGATTAATATGCTTATTTGAAAAAAGAAACCTGACAAGAAAGGTTTAAACTTTGGGAAACCATAGAAAAAATAGTTTTACTAACTTAAACTGAAAACTAATTAAACACTTATTCATAAATGGAAACTAAAGGGGAATTCCATCATATACGAATGTCATGTTTGCAGACTTTGAAATAGGATATTCATAAATGGCGTCATTGTTCTAAGCAACTAAAATATAATAAATTCATTAAAGCATGTCCTTGATTTTTTAATAGTAGATATGCGTATTTTTAGTTAAATAGCTATACATATTTTACGGATTTTTAATGAAGTTAATTTTAAAATTTAAATGTAGCCTCAAGAGTAAATGTACTGAAGTAATGTTTTTAGGAATGGTTTGTAAAAAGAAACTTGGTTATATGTTAAATAGAGAAGGAGTTTTTCAGTTATATGTTAAATAGAGAAGGAGTTTTTCAGATCTTATTCTTTGATGGCACATATGTGCAAGAGTTTTAAATGTGAAAGAGTCAGGTAAACTTGTGACGGCTTTTAATAATACACTTGTAACGCGATTCATATGTAATTTCGCCAACATTGCTGTTTTTTTTATGTAATCATGTTTACAGTTTGACTCTGATTTTTAAGCTTTAGAAAAACGTGAAAGCAAAATCAAAGTTGATGCCGACATTGAAATATGCTCCATTAATAAAGTTCTTTTTAGTATGCTTTAAAAGGAAATTTTCATATTTTTTTTTGCCACGACCTAAAAAGGTATGTTTCTTTTCTATAAAAGAAACTTTGGAATCATGTATATATTTTTGTTGCTTAAATATAGTAAAGAATTAAATTGAAACAGTTGTGCATTTCAAAAATCTTGTTCTTATTCTTACTGATGGTATAGATATTCTTATTGGTATCTTTCCCGAAAGAAAGTTCCTGTTCTTTTAATAATTTTTTTGTATTGGAAAAGACTCCTTTTCCATAATTGGAAAAGACTCCTTTTCCAATAGTTGATTTTAACATTAATTGTTGCACTGCATTTAATATGATCCCGAGAATTTACTACCCTTGTTCTCCAAAAAAATTTAAAAACATTCTTATACTTTTTAGAAAATAATAATACGTATCTGGTCATCATACAGACCTCATTCAAAATTGAATTGTTCATTGTGTGCATATCATATTATTCATATAATGTGCATATCATATAAAATGGATAATTTGCAGTGGTGTGCAAATGTCTCAGACCAAAATATTTTTTTTATGATTTCTTTTCTGCTCATGTCTGCTTATGCATATAACTTAAAAAAAAATATGCATAACTTTTCCAAAAATGCATTAAATAACTGTATCGTATTATTATTTTTTTATTGATAAAGTAAAGCATTATCGTGACAGCTGTTTGTGGGCCAGAGGTGCCATGTAGGTTAAGGATTTACTATTTCATGAATAACTGGATGATTATGGTAATGTAGTTAATATTGCGCACATTCCACCTTTACTTCCCACACAAGCTGGTACACGTCGATCCAAAACTGTGTGAACTTCACGGCTGCTTCGAAGTTTGAAGGCTAATTCACAAGGCCTTTTTAAATGACAAATAATTATCGTCATATTTTTATTGCATTCAAGAAAAAAGCAAAAATACACTGGCCTGAGATATTTGCTCACCACTGTAAACTCAAAACGAAATGAATAATAATACAAACGTAAACTAATAAAAAAAATTTAAGATTTTTAAAAAATATTTTATTTCAATCCCTAATACCGAGGCGATTTTTCTTTAAGAGAAGTGCCTATTTCTAACCAGTTGCTAATATCGCATTTGATTAAAAAAATGAGCTATAAGTATTCAATAATATTCCTATTTATTAAAACTTTTTAGCAGATTGTAACTTGCATTTTAAATGTGTCTATTTTATTCATTCTTAATATTAAAAAAGAATTTTAATTATCATTTTTTTCGAATGCAGTTATAATTACGTGAGGTTATTTGTAAACAAAATTGAATAAGGATAAAAGAAGGTTTTATGAATTTAAATACCTGTTTTTGAAGTAAACTATGCCTTAGAAGCAGAATTTAGAGTAGTTTCTTTTTTTCTTGTTATAAAATAATACTATTCTATACTAAAATGATTAAAAATGCAATTGAGGTTTGGTATTTAATGAACAGAATAGAAAAAAAATCATTCAACTGCTTCATTGCGACTTGCACATTCGACTTCGAATGTCACGTTTCCAGTATTTTTTTAAAATTTCTCTAAAGCACTAAATAATATAATTTTAATTTAAATTAAAACTTTGTATGGTATTTGAATTTACGCTTTTCATTAAAAATTATGAACATATGTTTCGAATCAAAATAAAAGGATATGAATGATTTCCCCCATACGTGACAAAACAGATTAATCAAAACAGAAATCAAAATTTATTTTGCAGAAGAGCTTGCATGCTATCTTACAACACTAACTGATTATGATCGCTATAACACAAGGTAGATCATTAATAGGCTAAAGGTATTTTCACACCAAATGATTACAAGTAATCAGGAAAGAAAATAATTCATTCACTATTTTGAACTCCCTTTTTAAAACTGAATTAAACAAAACAGGAATAATTTAGGAAATAAATTTAAATTTCCTCAATCGAAAGTATTTTTTTTAATATTATATATTTCGTACTTTAAATTCAATTAAACTTTATTGCATAGAGAACAGAATTTTTTTTTAATGTTTTACTTATTGATAAGTAATAATAGTACATTTAGAGTGCCCCTATTTCTGATTTTATTTCAATCATGCGATAATTGTACCTCGGGACAAGTTCCATGGCATGATTTAAATAATAAAATTCTCATTATTTAAATATTTTTAATATTTTAGATAACTTTTGTTACAAGATTGTGCATGATTTATGTGTTGCAATCCTTTAAATGCAGGAAATGCTTCATTAGTTAAATATAAATAAGTTTAATGTAGTAGCAGTGAACTTGTCCCTTTGATGAAAGTACTTTGTTTAATAAATACTTTTTCCTTCTGTTCTTAAATCAGTTAGCTTCATGGTCCTACAGCCAAAAAAAATTTCGTTGTTCAAGTTACTTTTAATGACGCTTCTAATATGTCTGAAATATTTATAAAAAGCTCTAATTTTTTTTCCTTATATCTTCCAAAAAATAATAATGTCTGCGATATCAAATTGGGAATATAACGTCTAATGAACATGATATTAAAAACCCATTTTTTATTGCAATAAATTCAATCAAGAAATAATGTGTCCTACATTATCATTTGTATGCTCATGCTTACAGTTTTGCACTGATTTTTTTTATAAATTAGGCTTAAACTGAGAGCTTTAATTTTTCGTGTAATATAACTGCATTTTTTACCTTTTTAAGAAAAAAAATAACAGGTTTAGAAAAAATAGATTAAATAGCTATCTAGAAAAAATAGGTCTAAAAATACAAAATTTGGTGTCACAAGGTACAACATCTTGGAGTCTCAAGGTGCAACAAGGTCTTGTAGCGCAGAAAATTTTTATGTAAACATTTCTTTTAGGAAATAAGTTTTAAAGTCTGACAAAAAGTGTTTCGAGCTAAAAATTATGTTATATATATATATATATATATATATATATATATATA